>NC_134088.1:78017224-78318674 GCF_000715075.1 Nicotiana tabacum | reverse complement strand
CAAAATCACAATGAAAGGAAGAACGAGTTCATGATGAAAGACGTAACAAGTAATAATGGCTTCAAATAAGAATAACTCAACTGTAGGAGAGATAATATGTATCAATGATATCAAATAAGAATAACTCAACAATAGGATAGATAACATGTAACAATGATTTTAAATAAGAATAAATCAACAATAAGAGAGATAATGTGTAACAAGGATATCAAATAAGAATAACTCAACAATAGAAAATAACATGTAACAATGATTTCAAATAAGAATAACTCAACAATAAGAGAGATAATGCGTAACAACGATATAAAATAAGAATAACTCAATAATAGGATAGATAACATGTAACAATGATTTCAAATAAGAATAAATCAACAATAAGAGAGGCAACATGTAACAACGATTTCAAGTAAGGATAAATCACAATGGAAGAGATAACATGTAATAAAAGAGGCAACAACTCCAATTAAAGCATATAAGAGTATATTTGGCAACAAAGGGTAGAACACGAACCAATAAACTTCAAATAAGGCATGTAAGGGTAATTTAGCAATGGCGGATATAACATGATAAGGCAACTTAATTTAATTGTGCATAAGAAACCTAAGAGTACAAAATGGTCAAATTTCCACATATAAGTTGTGTACACACTCGTCATCTCATGTACACGTCTTCACATAGTTCAAATAGTCCAAACAACCCAATTCCTACGGGGTAGTTCCCCCACACAACGTTAGGCAAGATACTTACCTCAAAAGCCCTCAATCAATACTCTAAAATAGCTTTTCCTTTACAATTCACCTCGGCTCAAATCTAACCAAAAATGACTTAATAACATCAAATAATGCAAGAGAAATCAATTCCAATAAATAAAGCTATGTTCTTTTGTTACATCTCGCGTTTTTCGTACATTAAAGTTTTGTCTTCAGTTAATTGACGTAGACTCGGGGATGAGATTTTCTTGAGATTATAAGCATTATGCTATTTCAAACACATGATGAGTAAATTCGTGAAGGAGAGAAGGTAAGCAAATAGGAGAAAATGAGTTTCGTCGAAGTTTGGCAATTTGGGATAAAATACGGTCCAAGCTATAATACCCCGTATTTATGGACTAGTGCCATAAAAAGTACCATATGACCATGATAGTATAATGTATAAAGTGTATTAAAAATGAGTAGTATTTTAAGTAATTTGAGATAATTCTTAATTATGTGGGTAATTGGTTAATTATCGGGTAACGGAATATTACCTAATTAACTAATAAGTTATGGGATAAGATTAAAACCCCACATCCCCACGTGGCAGCAGGCCACTACCAAAACATATGACTCTTAGTCATATTGGGATATATGGCAACCAATTCAAAAATAAGCCTTGTAATTTAAAGAAAGCTACATATCTTTTAGCAATTAAAAAATATATATCTTTCAACATTTAACAGAATAGCAAAGGCTCTACATATGGGCAATCTGAAGCTAACGTAGAAGGCAATCTGAAGCTAACGTAGAAGGGTACAGATCTTCAATAATTAAAATAAAGATTTCATAATATCTTAAGCAACGTGAGATTTTGAAATTTTAAGGGAGTACGGTGTAATCCTTCTCAAGAATATCATACGGAATTTTTCCTACTCCAGGTATGTTAAGGATAAGACCTTCCTTCATTTTGGCATGATCACGTAATTACATGCGTTTGATAACGAGACATAAAGAGAAATTTATATTCCGGGATTTATGTATATTTTCCTAGTCTCGTAAGTTACAATATTCTCCTTATAGGGACTTCATATTCAATTGAGTATTCTAGTCAAGAGAGCAGAGAGCCTATATATGCAGTATTACAGTATTTTCATTACCATCGAGCTATAATCGATGGGTAGGCCCCTATTGGGCAACCTCTGATTAGATGGTAAGTTATATACCGAGCCTACTGTGGTCGAGCGCCTATGAGCGATCCCGATTGGCCGAGATATAGAGCCTAGTATGGCCGAACGCCTATGAGCGAGCCTACTACGGTAGAGTAGTTATATATATACCGAGCCTTATAGTGCCGGACATTTATTTTACTTACTATATTGAGAGAGTTGAGTCAGTATCAGCAGGTAAGTATACCTACAGATCATCTTTGACTCCCAGTTACCTCCAGTTATTATATTATCAGTTCAGTTGCAGCTTTCAGTTATTTTATTTCCTTGCATACTCTGTACATTATTTCGTACTGACGTCCATTTTTCTGGGAACGCTGCATTTCATGCGTGCAGGTTCAGACAGACAAACGGGTAGACCTCCTCAGTAGGTATTGTCCGAGTTCAGCTTTATCGGTAAGCTCTGCGTCCTTCAGAGTTGTCGGGTCTAGAAATTTTGTGTACATCTTGTGTATATATGTATATAGGCTATGGGTAGGTCGGGGCCCTGTTCCGATCACAGTACATCCATTAGTAGAGGCTTGTAGACATATCCTGTCAGTTAGTGCAGTATGTTGGGCTTGTAGACCCTGTATGTATATTTTGTTGGCTTGTCAGCTGTAGTAGTTATGACGGCCTTGCCGGCCAAGATTTATATTGACATCCAGTCAGCGTTAGTTTCCATTCAGTTTTATATTTTGCCTCGCAAATTGTCTTACAATGTGGCCCCTGGCCAAAGTATGTCATTATATGTCCAGAGTCCCTTAGTCGCAAGTTGGTACCCAAGGATATATGAGGCACCAGGTGCCGGTCTCGCCCCCAGGCTCGGGGCATGACTAAAGTGGTATCAGAGCAGTTCTATCCTAGGGAGTCTACAAGCCGTGTCTAGTATGTTCTTGTTTATAGATGTGTGGTGCACCACATTATATAAGCAGGGGACTACAGGGCATTAAGGTGTTGATTACCCTTCTTTCAAATCTAAATCGTGTTGTAGAACTGAGTTATAGGAAATTTGAGTTAAACTTATGTGTTGGCGTTCGCATGCACAGATGACGGTGACTAGGAAGACTACGGCTAGCCAGAGGAGAGATACAGCAGTAGGTGAGGGGACTAGCAGGGTAACCCCAGTAAATGCGGCCCAATCTGAGGCCCAAGAAGAGACCCCTACTCATCCATTACCGGCTCCTCCACCACCTAAGGATATTCCTAGGGAAACCACACATCCAGTTCCCCCTCCGCTTCCATCAGATTAGGACTTGAGGAGTACGGTGCACTTGTTGACACAGTTGGTAGCTACCCAGCAACAGGCTAGGGCATTCGCTAGTGCAGGATCTTCTGAGGGGTCTGGGAGTTCAAGGGTTCGAGTGTTTATTGCTTTGAGTCCCCTAGAGTTTACGGGGATAGATCAGGGGGAGGACCCGCAGGATTTCATAGATCAGCTTCACAGGATCTTTCGAGTTATGCATGCCACAGAGAAAGAGGCAGTTGAGTTAGCAGCTTTTTGACTTCGAGATATAGCAATCCTTTAGTACGAGGGATAGGAGAGGTCCATGGGATGTGATGCACCTCCAGCTATTTGGGAGAATTTTTTGGATGCCTTCCTTGACCAGTACTTACCGCGGGAGATCCGGCAGGCTCGAGTCGATTAGTTTCTAGCCCTCAAACAGGGCAATATGAGTGTTCGAGAGTATAGTCTCCATTTTGACTCATTGGCAAGATATGAACCATTTATAGTTGTTATTATGCAGGACAGGATTCACAGGTTTATAGCAGGGTTGGCTCCAAAGTTGACCGAGGCATGTGCCACCGCTGCATTGCAGGATAGTATGGATATCTCCCAACTTCAGGCATTCGCCCAGAATATAGAAAGGGGTAGGCGTCGACAGCAGGGTACAGAGAGGACTGAGTCAGGAAAGCATATGAGGATGAGGTTTGCCAGGTCTCAGGAGCCGTCTCAGGGCAGTTATAGGCCCTAATACTTCGAACGGACACCTAGCCCTCTGCAACCTCAGCTACAGGGTTACAGGTATGACCGCTATACTCAGTCAGGACCAGGTGAAAGCTCCCTGGCGTCGGGTTTGCAGTGACAACGAAGTTCAGGGCAGACATGGCCATTTCTGCCGTGGTGTGACATCTGTGGTAGAGGACACTTGGGCCAATGCCGAGCCGGTTCCGATGCTTGTTATACATGTGGACATCCGGGGCATATGATGTGAGATTGCCCAAATAGAGATTCTGGGGGTATGGAACAACCAGCAAATTCAACAACAGGATCATCTATGTCCGTGCATCCTTTAGGGCGCGAGTCTCAGTCTTCGGCTGGTAGAGGTTGAGGCAGAGGTAGAGGTTCCAGTTCAGGTGGTAACCAGAATCGTAGCTATGCTTTAGCGGGTCGACAAGACTAGGAGTCCTCACCAGACGTTGTGACAGGTATGTTGACCATTTGCTCCCACGATGCTTATGCCTTGATAGACCCAGGATATACTTTATCGTGTATTACCCCATTTGTCGCAGGGAAGTTTGGTATAGTGCCTGAAATACTAAGTGATCCTTTTACGGTATCTACACTGGTCAGAGAATCGATTATTGCTAGACGGGTTTACAGAGGTTGTACGGTGTCAGTTTGTCGTCGTCAGACCTCAGCCGACCTAGTTGAGCTAGAGATGTTGGATTTTGATGCTATCATGGGCATGGACTGGTTGGCAGCTTGCTATGCCACAGTTGATTGTCGAGCAATGATAGCTAGATTTCATTTTCCGGGTGAGCCAGTCCTTGAATGGGTAGAAAATACAGCGACACCCAGAGGTAGGTTTATTTCTTATCTGAAGGCGAGGAAGATGATCGCCAAAGGGTGAATTTATCATATTGTGCGAGTTAGAGATGCAGGTGCTGAAATACCTAAACTTCAGTCTATTCTAGTAGTCAAAGAGTACGCAGATGTATTCCCAGATGAACTTCTAGGTATTCCTCTAGAACGAGAGATTGATTTTGGCATCGATTTGCTTCCGGGAACTCAACCAATATCCACCCCTTCGTATAGAATGGCACCTGCTGAATTGAAGGAGTTGAACGAGCAGTTAAAAGATTTGCTGGAGAAAGGATTCATTAGGCCCAGTAACTCACCTTGGGATGCACCGATACTATTTGTACGAAAGAAAGATGGCTCGCTAAGGATGTATATTGATTATAGGCAACTGAACAAGGTAACGATTAAGAATAAGTATCTACTTCCAAGGATAGATGACTTGTTTGATCAGTTGTAGGGAGCTAGATGCATTTCAAAGATAGATTTGAGGTCGGGGTACCACCAGGTCAGAGTTTGGGAGAAAGAAATTCCCAAGACAGCCTTCAGAACTCGATATGGCCACTTCAAGTTCCTTGTCATGTCCTTCGGGTTGACGAATGCACCTTCCATATTTATGGACTTGATGAATAGCCTATTCCGACCATTTTTAGATCTGTTCGTGATAGTCTTTATTGATGATATTCTGGTTTATTCACGTTCAGAGTATGAGCATGTGGACCACCTGCGAGCAATACTCCAAACCCTCCATGATAGTAAATTGTATGCTAAGTTTTCTAAATATGAGTTCTGATTGAAGTCTGTAGCATTCTTGGGGCACATTGTATCCGATGGAGGTATAAAGATAGACACTCAGAAGATTGAGGCTATGAAATCCTGGCCTAGACCTACCACTCCGACAGAGGTTCGTAGCTTTCGAGGCTTAACAAGATACTACCAGAGGTTCGTATAGGGTTTTTCTTCCCTTTCAGCATCATTAACGAAGTTGACGAACAAAGTAGCTAAGTTTCAGTGGACAGAGGCAGTTAAGGAAGCACGAGTGAAATTATCCAACCCACGACCTCGAGATAGCTGCAGTTGTCCATGCACTTAAGATATGGCGGCTTTATTTATATGATGTTCATGTTGATGTATTCACAGATCACAAAAGCCTGCAATATATCCTCAAGCAAAAAGAGTTGAATTTGTGACAGAGGCGATGGCTTGAGTTATTGAAAGATTATGATGTTAACATTCTCTACCATCCAGGGAAAGCTAATGTTGTAGCAGATGCCTTAAGTCATCGATCTATGGGTAGCTTAGCACATGTAGAGGCCGAGAAAAGACAATTAGCTAGAGAGATTCATCAATTGGATTGTTTGGGGGTTCGGTTAGTAGACTCTGGCAATGGTGGAGTTGTACTCCAAAATACTGCAAAATCATCTCTCATAGCTGAGGTAAATGAGAGGCAGTACGAGGACCCAGAGTTGGTCGAGTTGAGAGAGCGAATTCCGCAGTAGAAGAAGCCGTTGTTAGAGCTCAAGGGAGATGGGGTTCTTAGATACAGGGGTCGTTTGTGTGTTCCAAATATGGAAGGGCTACGAGACAGGATTATGTCAGAGGCACATTATTCGTGGTACTTCATTCATCCTGGGTTGACGAAGATGTACCATGACATTAAGGATATGTACTGGTGGAACGATATGAAGAAGAACATTGCTGAGTTTGTCGCTCAGTGTCCTAGTTGCCAGCAGGTGAAGGTATAGCACTAGAAACCCGGAGGGCTAATGCAGACTATAGAGATCCCGATGTGGAAATGGGAGGCGATAAACATGGACTTTGTCACGGGTTTACCTTGTTCTCATCGTAAGTTCGATTCCATATGGGTGATAATCGATAGGCTCACGAAATCAGCTCATTTCCTACCGATCAGGTCTACATATACAACAGAAGATTATGCAAAGTTATATATTAAGGAGATAGTGCGGCTACACGGAATACCAGTATCTATTATATCTGGCCGTGGGGCCTAGTTTGCAACACATTTTTGGAGGTCATTTCAGAGAGGTCTCGGGACTCAGGTGAATCTCAGCACAGCTTTTCATCCACAGACTGATGGTCAAGCCGAGCACACAATTCATACGCTCGAAGATATATTACGAGCATGTGTGTTGGATTTTAAAAGAAGTTGGGATGAACATCTACCTCTTATCGAGTTTGCATATAATAACAGTTACCACTCCAATATCCAGATGGCTCCATACGAGGCTTTGTATGGGCGTAAGTGCAGATCTCCAGGAGCGACTGTTGACATCCCAGAGTTTCCAGAAGTCATATTCTGACATGCAGCGATGAGACTTAGAGTTCGGGGTTAATGACTGGGTATTCTTAAAGGTGTCACTTATGAAGGGCGTGATGAGGTTTGGCAAGAAAGGCAAGCTTAGCCCACAGTATATTGGGCCTTATAGGATCATTCGGAGAGTGGGCCAAGTAGCATATAAGTTAGAATTACCCTCAGAATTGCAGTCTGTCCATCCGGTTTTTCACATATCAATGCTACGGAAGTGCATTGGCGATCCTACCCGAGTGGTGCCCACGGATGATGTACAGATTATGTAGGACTTTTCATACGAGGAAATTCCGGTTTCCATCCTAGATTGACAAATCCGTAAGCTATGGAATAAGGAAATAGCCTCCGCAAAGGTTTTATGGAGAAGCAAGAATATGGAAGAGATGACGTGGGAAGGGGAGGAAGAAATGAAGTCTAAATACCCCCACCTATTTCAAACTGAAGATATGGCTTGAGGTAGGATACCTCAACACAGCTCTTTTCAAGCCGGTAGGTCATCAGGTAAGCTCTTATTTTTGACTTTCAGAATTTATAATAGATAGATGTGTGAGGCCAAGTGTTGCTATTTATAGACATTGGCCATGTGTGGCATGTATAGTATGTTTTCTGGCTGCGTACGGGTTGGTTTTAGTCTAGTGTACGGAGGAGACTCTGGCAATATTTTCCCAAAGTATCTAAGAGTAAACATTCGAGGACGAATGTTTCTAAGGGGGGAAGGATGTTACATCTCGCATTTTTCGTACATTAAAGTTTCGTCTTCAGTTAATTGACGTAGACTCGGGGATGAGATTTTCTTGAGATTATAAGCATTATGATATTTCAAGCAAGTGATGAGTAAATTCGTGAAGGAGATAAGGTAAGCAAATAGAAGAAAATGAGTTTCGTCAAAGTTTGGCAATTTGGGGTAAAATACAGTCCAAGCTATAATACCTCGTATTTATGGACTAGCGCCATACAAGGTACCATATGACCATGATAGTATGATGTATAAAGTGTATTAAAAATGAGTAGTATTTTAAATAATTTGAGATAATTCTTAATTATGTGGGTAATTTGTTAATTATCGGGTAACGGGATATTACCTAATTAACTAATAAGTTATGGAATAAGATTAAAAAAAAATCATCCGCATGTGGCAGCAAGCCACTACCAAAATATATGACTCTTAGTCATATTGGGATATGTGGCAACCAATTCAAACATAAGCCTTGTAATTTAAAGAAAGCTACATATCTTTTAGCAATTAAAAGATACATATCTTTCAACATTTAACAAAATAGCAAAGGCTCTACATATGGGCAAACTGAAGCTAACGTAGAAGGCAATCTGAAGCTAACGTAGAAGGGTACGGATCTTCAATAATTCAAATAGAGATTTCATAGTATCTTAAGTAACGTGAGATTTTGCAATTTTAAGAGAGTGCGGTGTAATCCTTCTCAAAAATATCACACGGACTTTTCCCTACTCTAGGTATGTTAAGGCTAAGCCCTTCCTTTATTTTGGCATGATCACGTAATTACATACGTTTGATAACGAGACATAAAGAGAAATTCATATTCCGGAATTTATGTATATTTTCCTAGTCTCATAAGTTACAATATTGTCCTTATCGGGACTTCATATTTAATTGAGTATTGTCTTGTTCTGGTCAAGAGAGCAGAGAGCCTATATATGCGGTATTACAGTATTTTCATTAGCATCGAGCTATAATCGATGGGCAGGCCCCTATTGGGCAACCTCTGATCAGATCGTAAGTTATATACCGAGCCTACTGTGGCCGAGCGCCTATGAGCGAGCCCAGTTGGTCGAGATACAGAGCCTAGTCTGGCCGAGCGACTATGAGCGAGCCTACTACGGCAAAGCAGTTATATATACCGATCCTTATAAGGCCGGACATTTATTTTACTTACTATATTAAGAGAGTTGAGTCAGTATCAGCGGGTAAGTATACCTCCAGATCATCTTTGACTCCCGGTTACCTCCAGCTATTATATTATTAGTTCAGTTGCAGCTTTCAGTTATTTTATTACCTTGCATACTCGTTACATTATTTCGTACTGACGTCCCTTTTTCTGGGGACGCTGCATTTCATGCATGCAGGTTCAGACAGACAGACGGGTAGACCTCCTCAGTAGGTGTTGCCCGAGTTCAGCTTTATCGGTAAGCTCTACGTCCCTCGGAGTTGCCGGGTCTAGACGTTTTTTGTACATCTTTTGTATATATGTATATAGGCTATGGGTAGGTCGGGGCCCTATTCCGATCACAGTACATCCATCAGTAGAGGCTTGTAGACATATCCTGTCAGTTAGTGCAGTATGTTGGGCTTGTAGTCCCTGTATGTATATTTTGTTGGCTTTTCAGCGTTAATTTCCATTCAGGTTTATATTGACATTCAGTTAGCGTTAGTTTCCATTCAGGTTTATATTTTGCCTCGCAAATTGTCTTGCAATGTGGCTTCTGGCCAAAGTATGTCATTATATGTCCAAAGTCCCTTAGTCGCAAGTTGGTACCCAAGGATAGATGAGGCACCGGGTGCTGGTCTTGCCCCTAGGCTCGAGGCGTGACATCTTTACACAATTTCTCAAAACTTAAGAAAAGTCAACCCCGAGCTCGCCCGCTCAAAACCCGGGTCCAAGGGTAGATTCTGAGTTCCGATGACTCTACGAGTTCATATATGTGATTAGTTTCAAAATTCGAGTCCAATTCGACTCTCAAATCCCAAATTTTTATTTTTCAAAACATAGACAAACTTTCTCAAAATTCACCTTTGATTCTCATAATTTTGATGTTAAATTTCATATATAATCATCTAAAATAGTTGAAAATTGATCAAAATCACTTATCCAGTGGTTCTAGATGAAAATCCTCTCTCCAAATCACCTCCTACCGAGCCTAGGGTTCAAAATATAAAAGAATGAGCTAAAATCCCGAAAGTCAAACTCTTAACCCAGCTGCATATGTCGTATTTGCGACCAAGAGTTCGCAATTGCGGATGTGCGCAATTGTGACCACATGTTCGCAATTGCGACCAAGTTTCGCAATTGCGGCCAAAAGTTCACAAATGTAGTAGTTGGCAATTGCAACAAAAAGTTCACAATTGCAAAGTACGAGCACAAGCTAATCCCAAACTTCACCGAAATGATCCAAAACCACCATGAAACTCATACGGAACCTCACGTACACAAACCATATATGCATTTCAATCATAAAACACGCTACGGACCTTCTTGCGCATTCAAAACACTTAAAAGAGGTCGTCTTGACCCGATATTGACCATGGTCAAATTTCAAATTTCTTAACTTAACTAGTCTCTCAACCAATGAACCAAAACACACCCAAACCCCTCGGGACCACGTCAAATCATAACAACAAGTCCCAAAACATAACAGAAACCTACTCGAGGCCTCAAATCCCGAAACATAACATCAAAACCACGAATTGCACATCAATTCAAGCTTAATGAACTATGAACTTTCGACTTCTACAACTCGCGCCGAATCATATCAAATCAACCCAGAATGACGTTAAATTTTGCATGCAAGCCCCAAATGACACAACAGAGCTATTCCAACCCGAAATCGCAATCTGAACCCAATATCAATAAGGTCAACTCCCGGTCAAACCTCTCAATCTTCCAAACCTTCAACTTTCCAACTTTCGCCAAAATGAAACAAATCAACCTACGGACCTCCAAATCCAAATCTGGCATATGCCTAAGTCCAAAATCACCATACGAAGCTATAGGAATCATCAAAATACCATTCCAGAGTCGTCTACACAAAAATCAAACTCCAGTCAATTCTTGTCAGTTAAGCTTCTAAAACAAGAATCATTCTTTCAAATCAACCCCGAATCATCCAAAAACTGAATCTGGCTACACATGTAAGTCATAACACATAATACAAAGCTACTCGATACCTTAAGCCACCAAACGGAACGCTAATTCTCAAAACGACCAGTCGGGTAGTTACATTCTCCCCCTCTTAGACAAATGTTCATCCTCGAACGTGCCAAGAGTCTTTCCCAAGCCATCAAATCATGGTACAAAGTCACAATACATGTAACCACGGGTGATCCTACATCACCCCAAACCACATAGGCCCGACAACATCATCTCAACAGAAGACTATTCCTATTACTCATGCCGATAAGCCTTAGAATTAAATTTTCACATCCATTAAGCGCCCTATCATCACGCAACCACTATGTAAAATCCTCAACTAGCTATGATAGCTCATGAATACATCCACAAGATACAACCCCGCGACATAACACATCACCCATATGCATATAGCAACAACTCTGACCATAATAGTTGCCCATTACCAAGATCGGTACCCACATATAGTCTCATACCAAATAGAACCTTGTTCCAAATCTTCTTAATGCTGAAAATAATCGAAGAAACACGTGAAATTCATAATTACTCATCTGCTCAACAAGCCACGCCAATGCGGTCTGGGCACATACATCGCAATCCAAACCTACAAGAATAACTCAAATATAAAAAAGAGAAACACATGAGAGAACCGTCAAACAAGCCAAGCAGGCACAACTCCACATCGATACCATACTACGGATCCAATCCACAAGGAATACGCAAGACACATGCAACAACCACAACAGTCTTACCTTAATATGACCTCACGGCGGGCATAGCCCGACACCAACACACCTATTCACAAGGAACATCGTGTTTCCATTCTCCACTCGGGATTACGAGTAAGGTAAACATCTCAGTAACTAAATCATCCTACTAACTCAACCTGGTAGAACCAGAACCACACATGTAACAACTTCCGTAGAGCTCCCAAACCACAAGTCTGGCCAAACCATCCAGATATCACATCAAATCCTACCGTATTTAACTAACAAAAAGTCCGCCCAAGCCTCATGACCCTTAATAGAAACCAAACAAGGATGATAAACACGGGCTATCACAATAGAATTCCCTAACTAGCGTGAACACATGAACATAGTACAAGAATCACAAAACACAACCATATCTGAAGCAAGGTAGGATGAATCTTACCAATAAATGGGATCGGATCGAAGTAACACAAATGCATCTCTATACTTATTTGAAACCACAGTTGTAAGGACATCATCTGGTGCATCGGCCTCTGCCTAACCAGAAAGAGCGTAATAATGCGCCCGGCCTCCCCCTCTAGGGCGACCTCTACCCGCATGACATCCACCCCTAGCTGGCGCTGCAAGTATAGCAGCATCTAGAGTAGAACTCATAGCCTGAATACCCCGCTATGACATATCTATCTGGAGTCAGGGACAATCTCTCACCATGTGGCTGGTATCTCCACACTCAAAGCAACCTCTCCACTGACATAGTTGTGGAAGTTATCCAGTACGAGTACTATGGGACCCATGGATATCGGAAACACCACGTCTGTCATGACCCCAATTTTTCTCTGTATAATGTTGTGACGGCACCTAGTCTCAAAGACTAGGTAAGCCAAACAAGTATGTGGAATAAATGAAATATTAAGCTAAAACTCAAAATGTTAAAAATTGTAATAAATAAAATTGCAACTCAAGTATGAAAACCTCCCAAAACCTAGTAGATATAAGTCACAAGCTCTAAAGAGAAATGCTAAATATCCATATACATCAGAGTCTAATGAGGATAAGGAAATAACATAATAAAGGTAGAGGGGGACTCCGAGGTATGCAGACGCTGGCAGATTTACCTTGAAGTCTCCGCGTACGGACTAGCTCACTGATACCTGGTCTGGTAGGCAGTACCTGGATCTGCACAAAAAGATGTGCAGAAGCATAGTATGATTACACCACAACGGTACCCAGTAAGTGCCAAGCCTAACCTCGGTAGAGTAGTGACGAGGTCAGGTCAGGCCCTACTGAAAAATAAATAATGGCATGGTAAAATGTTTAACAATATAATAAGATAAAATGACAATGGAAATGAATCAAGTAGTATGTCACCATTCAATTACACCAAATAATGGCAATTGAAAGGAAAGCAAAAATCTTACAATTTAAAGAACAACAACAACAACAATACAACAAATAAAGGAAATCAACAAGGGGAACTCCCGAGGTACCGCCTCGTAGCCCCAAAAGTAAATATCTCACAATCTTTTCTTATATCACCGCAGGAGCCTTCATATTTTATTTTAAAAATTATTTTCCCGAAATAGCATCCCGCATTTTAGCCAACATTATCACATCCCATAACTTTTAGTAGTTCCCCTACTAGCCACGCGTATCAAGCCCACCTTATTTCACCACATGCGTTTCAATACCCAGACCTTATACCACCGCATGTGTATCAATAATCACAACGACATGGCAGAAATCTCGTGCAATAATAACAACTGCACAGCAGAAACCTCGTGCAACAATAACAACCAAACAATCATCTCAACAATAATCACGGAAACCAAAAATAACAACTGAAACAATGATATTTCAAGGATAGCAATTTCAAATAAAGAATCCCACAGTTAAATGAGGAACATGGAATCAAGAAAGCAGGTAATTCAACTAAGCATGTAGTACAAGTTGCAAATAAGAGATAAGACAAGTAGATAGGTGAAATTAGGCTAAACATGATGACTATACATGCCAAAGTAACTCAGTTAAGGCATAGAAAGGAAACTACTTAGATAAAAACCGGGCTTTCAATATTTAACCTGTGTATGCACTCGTCACCTCGCGTACATGACCCTCACATATCACAAATTGTCACAACAATACCAAATCCTAAGGGAATTTTTCCTACACAAGGTTAAACAAGTCACTTACCTCAAACCTCGCTCAATCAATCAATAAGAAGGCCTTTCACTCGATTTTCCAACACCGATCGGCTCGAATCTAGCCAAAATAATTTCATACTATAAATATAACTATAGGAAACTAATTTAAATAATAAAATTACGACTTTAGCAAAGAATTGAAAAATTGCTCCAAAATGTCGACCCGGGCCCACATCTCGGAACCCGACCAAAATTATAAAATCCGAACACGCATTTGATATCAAGTCCAACCATACAAGAATTACTCAAATCCGACCTCAAATCACCTTCCAAATCCCCAATGTTTAGCCTAGGAAGTCTTCCCAATTTTCCCCCAAATTTCCAACTAAAAACACTAATTAAATAATGAAAACAATAATAGATTCGTGGAAATTAATCAAAAACGAGTCAAGAATCCTTACCCAAATGTTTCCTCTGAAACTCCTCAAACTTTCTCCTCAATCCGAGCTCTCTAGGTCCCAAAATAAATTATGAAATCAAACCCTCGAAGATCCCCTTTTCTGCCTAGTAAATCCGCATTTATGGGCCTTACTGCCGCACCTGCGGAATTTCCATCGCAGGTGCGGTTCCAACTCAAGCCCAGAAGACTCGCACCTGTGGACACCTTCGCGCTTCTGCGCAAGTGCTTCTGCAGACATTGTCCGCTTCTGTGATCCAAGGCCTCCCTGGCCATATCTGCTTCTGCGATGCATTTACCGCATCAGCGTGCCCGTTTCTGTGGCACATGGACCGCACATGTGGTCCCAGCTAGTCATGGAAACTCGCTTCTGTGGCTCTAGGGACACTCTTGCAGCGCCGCACCTGCGACCCAAAATGTGCATGTGCGATTGCACCAGAAGCAGCAGTGCTTCAGTAATGCACCAAGTCCAATTTTTATCCGAATTCGATCCGAATCACACCCGGGGATCCCGGGACCCCGTTCGAACATACCAACAAGTCCTAAAACATCATACAAACTTAGTTGAGCCTTCAATTCCCATCAAACAATGCTAAAACCAAGAATTGCGCATCAATTCAAGCCTAATGCACTTTAGAACTTCTAACTTCTACATCTGATGCCTAAACCTATCAAATCACGTCTGATTGACCTCAAATTTTTCACACAAGTCATAATTTACATTACGGACCTATTCCAACTTCCGGAATTGAAGTCCGACCCTCATATCAAAAAGTTCACTCCCAGTCAAACCTTCCAAAATCTTCCAACTTTCCAATTTCGCCAATTAAAGTCGAAATGACCTACGTACCTTCAAATCAACATCCGAACACGCTCCTAAGACTAAAATCACCATACGGAGATATTGGAACTGATGAAACGTTGTTCCAGAGTCGTCTTCACACAAGTCCAACTACGGTCAATTCCTATGACTTTAACTTCCAATTTAGGGACTATGTGTCCCATTTCTATTCAAAACCAAAAAACAAACCTCCCAGGAAGTCACGTAACCATAGTATAACACAAAGAAGGCAATAATTAGAGGGTCGGGGCTAATACACTCAAAATGACCGGCCATGTCGTTACATCCTCCCCCTCTTAAAACAAACGTTTATCCTCGAACGAGTATAGAGACATACCTTAAGTGGTGAAAAGATGAGGATAACGGATAAGCATATCATGCTTGGTCTCCCAAGTCACCTACTTGACTAGATGACCCCTCCACTGAACCTTCACTGAAGCGATGTTCTTCGACCTCAACTTTCTAACCTGCATGTCCAAAATCACCATCGCCTCCTCAACATAAGATAGATCCTTGTTCAACTGGATTGAGCTGAAGTCGAATACATGAGACAGATCGCTGTGATACTTCAGGATCATGGAACACTGGGTGAACTGCAGAAAGACTAGGTAGTAGTGCAAGTCTGTAAGCCACCTCTCCAACCCTCTCAAGAATCTCAAAAGGCCCGATATACCTAGGGCTCAACTTGGCCTTCTTTCTGAACCTCATAACGCCCTTCATGGGCGAAACCTAGAGCAAGACCCGTTCCCCAACCATGAATGCAACATCATTAACCTTCCGATCCGTATAACGCTTCTATCTGGACTGGGCTGTACGAAGTCGATCCTGAATCAATTTAACCTTTTTGAAGGCATCCTAAATCAAGTCTGTACCCAATAGCCTAGCCTCACCTAGCTTAAACCAACCCACCGGAGACCGACACCGCCTACCATACAAAGTGTCATACGGTGCCATCTGAATGCTCAACTGATAACTGTTGTTGTAGGTAAATTCCACAAGTGGCAAGAACTTATCCCAAGAGCCCCCAAAATCCATCACACACGCATGAAGCATATCCTCTAATATCTGAATAGTGCGCTCGGACTGTCCGTCCGTCTGAGGGTAAAATATTATACTCAACTCCACCCGAGTACCCAACTTATGTTGTACGGCTCTCCAGAACTGCAATGTAAATTGTGTACCCCGGTCAAAGATGATAGATACCGGCACGCCATGAAGCCTGACAATCTCGCGAATATAAACCTGAGCCAGCTGCTCTGAAGAAAATGTGGTAACCATATGAATGAAATGATATGACTTGGTCAATCTATCCACAATCACCCAAACTGCATTGAACTTCCTTTGAGTCTATGGGATCCCGACAACAAAATCCATAGTGATCTGCTCCCACTTTCACTCTGGAATCTCTAACTTCTGAAGCAATCCACCCGGTCATTGATGCTCATACTTCATTTGCTGACAATCTAGGCACCGAGCTACATATTCCACTATGTCCTTCTTCATTTGCCTCCGCTAATAGTGCTTCCTCAGGTCCTGATACATCGTCGCAGCACCTAGATGAATGGAGTACCACAAACTGTGAGCCTCCTGGAGAATCAACTCACGCAAACCATCTACATTAGGCACACATAGCCTTTCCTACATCCGCAATACACCCTCATCTCCAATAGTGACTTCCTTGGCATCAGCGTGTTGAACCGTGTCCTTGAGGACAAGCAAATGAGGGTCATCATACTGACGCTCCCTGATACGATCATAAAGAGAAGATTAAGAAACCACACAAGCCAAAACTCAGCTCAGCTCGGAAATATCTAATCTGACAAACTGATGGCCAAGGCCTGAACATCCAAGGCTAAAGGCCTCTCTACTACTGATAGATATGCTAAATTGCCCAAACTCTCTGCCTTGAAACTCAAGGTATCGGCCACCACATTGGCCTTGCCGAGATGATATAGTATGGTGATGTCATAATCTTTAAGCAACTCCAACCATCTCTGTTGCCGCAAGTTAAGATCCTTCTATTTAAACAGAAGTTGTAGACTCCGGTGATCGGTGTAGACCTCACATGGGACACCATAGAAATAATGCCGCCAGATCTTCAAGGCATGAACAATAGTTGTTAACTCGAGGTCGTGGACAGGATAGTTCTTCTCATGCACCTTCAGCTATCTAGACGCGTAGGCAATCACCCTGCCATCATGCATCAATACCGCATCGAGACCAATATGTGATGCATCACATACCGTATAGGACCCCGAACCAGTAGGCAATACCAACACTAGGGTTGTAGTCAAAGCAGTCTTAAACTTTTTAAAGCTCTCCTCACACTCCTCGGTCTACTTGAACGGAGCACACTTCTGGGTCAGCCTGGTCATAGGTGCTGCCATAGACGAGAAACCCTCTACAAATCAACGGTAATACCCCGCCAAGCCAAGAAAACTCCGAATCTTCGTAGCTGAGGACGGTCTGGGCCAACTCTGCACTACTTCAATCTTCTTTGGATCTACTTTAATCCCCTCACTCGATACTATATGACCCAAAAATGCCACGGAATCTAGCCAGAATTCACACTTCAAAATTTTTGCATATAACTTATTTTCTCTCAAGCTCTGAAGCACAGTCCTCAGGTGTTACTCATGATCCTCCTGGCTCTAGGAGTACACCAGAATGTAGTCAATAAACACAATGATGAACGAGTCAAGATAGGTCTGAAATACACTGTTCATCAAGTGCATGAATACTGCTGGGGCATTGGTCAAACCAAAAGACATCACAAGGAACTCGTAATGACCATACCCAGTCCTGAAAGCAGCCTTCGAGATATCTGGCTCCCGAATCTTCAGCTGATGATAGCCTGAATGCAAGTCGATCTTAGAGAACACTCTAGCACCCTGAAGCTGATCAAATAGGTCATCAATATGTGGCAATGGATACCTGTTCTTCATTGTAACCTTGTTCAACTGGAGATAATCAATACACATTCACATAAAACCATCCTTTTTCTTTACAAATAAGACTGGAGCACCCCAAGGCGACACACTAGGCCGATTAAAGCCCTTATCGAGCAACTCTTGCAAGTGTTCCTTTAACTCTTTCAACTCTTCTGGGGCCATATGATATGGTGGAATAGAAATGGGCAGAATTCCCGGTAACAAATCAATACCAAAGTCGATATCTCTGTCGGGTAGCATGCCCGAAAAATCTGCCGGGAATACATCTAGATAATCCCTCACTACCAGAACTGACTCGACGGTAGGAGTATCAACACTAACATCCCTAACATATGACAGATACGCATCACACCCCTTCTCAACCATCCACTCAGCCTTTAGAAATGAGACAACCCTGCTAGGAACATAATCTAATAAACCTCTCCACTCTAACCGCGGTAGACCTGGCATAGCCAACTCACCGTATTGGCGTGAAAATCAAG
The DNA here is from genome assembly GCF_000715075.1 of Nicotiana tabacum. Lineage (NCBI taxonomy): Eukaryota > Viridiplantae > Streptophyta > Magnoliopsida > Solanales > Solanaceae > Nicotiana > Nicotiana tabacum. The sequence goes on along the minus strand of NC_134088.1, from coordinate 78,300,179 downwards.
GATAGCATGATAGGGAGACAACCAGTCCATGCCCAAAATAACATCAAAATCCACCATACTAAGCAACAATAAATCGGCTCTGGTCTCAAAACCACTAAGAAAAACCAAACACGACCGATACACACTGTCAACAATAATAGAATCTCTCGCGGGTGTAGACACATACACAAGAGAACTCAAGGAATCACGGGATACACCCAAATATGGAGCAAATTAATATGACGCATAGGAATAAGTGGAGCCTAGATCAAATAAGATTGATGCATCTCTATGACAGACTGGACAATACTTGTGATGATAGAGTCGGATGCAATTGCCTCCATCCTACCAGGAAGGGCAAAATATCTGGCCTAGCCTCCCCCTCTAGGGCAACCTCTACCTGCTCAACCTCCACCTCGAGCTGGATGTGCGGGTGGGGTAGTGGCTGGTGCTGTAACCATAACCTGAGGACCCGGTGGAGCATGCGGTGCCTAAGTAATCTGTGGAGGTGAACCCCTCCTGAGTCTGGGAAAATCCCTCACCATATGACGAGTTTCACCACACTCAAAATAAGCTCTCAGAGGAAGTGGCTGTTGTGGCTGGCTCGGGCCTGATCAGTTGGACTGACCGCTGAAAGCATCCCATGCAGGAGGTGCACTAGACAATAGCGGTGCATAATAGGGAGCCTGAGGCCTAGGAGTGGCCGGAATACCGCTGAAAGCTGGAAGTGCTGAATGAACTGGGCGACCTACACAGCCCCTACCCTGACAAGTTACAGTTGGGGCACGAGTACCACTATATATGTCAGACTCTCGAGACCTCTTGGCCTCTCTCTCCTCTCTATCCCGATTCAGCATACCTTCTAATTTCTTAGCAATCGCCACTACCTGTTGGTATGTGATGTCCATATACAACTCTCGAGCCATGCTAAATCTGATACTGAGGTTGAGCCCATCGATAAATCGACGAACCCTTTCTCGAACAGTAGAAACCAAGGTTGGTGCATGCCTAGCCAAATCATTGAACCGGACTGCATACTCTGACACGGTCATAGAACCCTGGCATAACTGGTCAAACTCTAAGTGCCATACATCTCTGAGACTTTGGGGAACATACTCCCTCAAGAACATATCTGAGAACTGAGTCCAAATGAGTGAAGCTGCCTCTACCGGACTACCCAACTTATATGCTCGCCACCACTGACAGGCCGCTCCTCTAAGCTGGAATGTAGTGAAAGAAACCCAGCTAGACTCCGCAACACCTATAGTACGGAGGATACGGTGGCACCCCTCAAGAAAACCCTGGGCATCCTCTGACACGAAGCCACTGAAAGTAGGAGGGTTGTACTTCTTGTACCTCTCGAGCCTGAGCTCCTCCTCCTCAGAAACGGATGCCCTAACCTCGGGCTGAACTAGGGCTACCGGCTGCATTGGTATGACCTCAGGAACCTAGTCGACATGGATCTGCTGCACTAGGGTATGGGCGGCGGGAGTCTGTGCTCCTCCCCGGCCTGAGATGTGGCAGGAGCAAGTGGTATCAACCCTACCTGAGCTAAAGTGTTGAGCATGCTCAGAAACTAGGGGAGAGTCTCCTAGAGGGCTGGTGCAGTAACAGGCGTCTCAGGTGCATGTCCTCTAACTGGAGCTACTGGTGGCTCCTCTGTAGCAGCTCGTGCGGTTGCTCTGGCTGCACCATGTGGATCTCCTCGGCCTCTACCCCGGACCCAGCCTCTCGCGGCTCTAGTAGGGGGTGCGGGTGTCTGGTCATCCGATCCAGCTATACGTGTCCTCACCATCTGTGAGAGAATAGAAAGACAGAAAATTTAGAATCTGAAGTCATAGATTTCGCACGATAAGGAATCAAAAAAGTGACGCTTTTCCTAACAGTTCCATAGCCTCCCGAAGATAAGTACAGACGTCTCCGTACCGATCTGCGAGACTCTACTAAACCTACTTGTGACTCATAACACCTATGAACCTAGAGCTCTGATACCAACTTGTCACGACCCCAATTTTCCTCCGTAGGATGTCGTGACGACACCTAGTCTCTAAGACTAGGTAAGCCTAACAAGTATGCAGAATAACTGAAATATTAAGCTAAAACTCAAAATGTCAACAACTATAATAAATAAAACTGCAACTCAAGTATGAATAACTCGCAAAACCTGGTAGATATAAGCCACAAGCTCTAAAGAGAAATGCTAAATATCCCTATACATCAGAGTCTAATGAGGATAAGGAAACAACATAATAAAAATATAGGGGGACTCCAAGGTCTGCGGACGCTGGCAGATGTACCTTGAAGTCTCCACGTACGGACTAGCTCACCGACACCTGGTCTGATAGGAAGTACCTGGATCTGCACAAAAAGATGTGCAAAAGCATAGTATGAGTACACCACAACAGTACCTAGTAAGTGTCAAGCCTAACCTCGGTAGAGTAGTGACGAGGTCAGGTCAGGCCCAACTTGAAATAATAAGAAACAAGGCAGAAGATATATTAATATAATGAAATGAAAGAGAAGTGAAACAATGAAAATTTACGGAAGGCAATAATACGGAATCAAAGGAAGACAAATACAACATGAAAGGAAAGATAAAAATCATACAAGTTAAGGAACACAGGAGGCACTCCCGAGATATCGCCTCGTAGTCCCAAAAGTAAATATATCATAATTTTTCCTTATATTACCGCGTGAGCCTTCATATTTTGTTTTAAAAATTATTTTTTCGAAATAGCATCCCGCGTTTTAGCCAACCTTATCACACTGCATGACTTCTATTAGTTCCCCTACTAGCCACGCATATCAAGCCCACCTTATCTCACAGCATGCGTTTCAACACCTAGTCCTTATACCACCGCATGCGTATCAATAATCACGACGGCACGGAAGAAACTTCGTGCAATAATAACAACCGCACAGCAGAAACCTCGTGGAATAATAACAACCAAACAATCATCTCAACAATAATCACGGAAACCAAAAATAACAACTGAAACAACGATATTTCAAGGATAGCAATTTCAAATAAAGAATCCCACAGTTAAATAAGGAACATGGAATCAAAAAAGCACGTAATTCAACTAAGCATGTAGTACAAGTTGCAAATAAGAACAAGACAAGTAGACATGTGAAATTAGGATAAATATGATGACTATACATGCTAAAGTAACTCGATTAAGGCATAGAAAGGAAACTACTTAGATAAAAACTGGACTTTCAACATTTAGCATGTATACGCACTCGTCACCTCGCGTACACGACCCTCACATATCACAAATTATCACAACAATGCCAAATCCTAAGGGGATTTCCCCTACACAAGGTTAGACAAATCAATTACCTCAAACCTCGCTCAATCAATCGATAAGAAGGCCTTTCCCTCGATTTTCCAACTCCGATCAGCTCGAATCTAGCCAAAACAATTTCATACTAAAAATATAACTATAGAAAACTAATTTAAATAACGAAATTACGACTTTAGCAAAGAATTGAAAATTCGCTCCAAACGTCGACCCGGGCCCACGTCTCAGAACCCGACCAAAATTATAAAATCAGAACACACATTCGATATCGAGTCCAACCATACAAGAATTACTCAAATCCAACCTCAAATCGCCTTTCAATTCCCCAATTTTTAGCCTAGGAAGTTTTCTCAATTCCCTCCCCCCCCCCCCCAATTTCCAACTAAAAACACTAATTAAATAATGAAAACAACAATAGATTCATGGGAATTAATCAAAAACGAGTCAAGAATCCTTAACCAAATGTTTCCTTTGAAACTCTCTCAAACCTTTGCCTCAATCCGAGTTCTCCAGGTCCCAAAATGAATTATGATATCAAACCCTCGAAGATCCCCTTTTCTGCCTAGTAAATCCGCATCTGCGGGCCTTACTGCCGCACCTGTGGCTCGAGGGATGCTCTTGCAGCGCCGCACCTGTGACCCAAAATGCAGAGGTGCGATTGCACCAGAAGCAACAGTGCTTCAGCAATGCACCAAGTCCAATTTTTATCCGAATTCGATCCGAATCACACCCAGGGATCCCGAGACCCCGTTCGAACATACCAACAAGTCCTAAAACATCATACAAACTTAGCCTAGCCTTTAATTCCTATCAAACAATGCTAAAACCAAGAATTGTGCATCGATTTAAGCCTAATGCACTTTAGAACTTCTAACTTCTACATCTGATGTCGAGACCTATCAAATCACGTCCGATTGACCTCAAATTTTGCACACAAGTCATAATGGAGATTACGGACCTATTTCAACTTCCGAAATCAGAATCCAGCCCTCATACCAAAGTCCACTCCCGGTCAAACCTTCCAAAATCTTCCAACTTTCCAACTTTCGCCAATTAACGCCAAAATGACCTATGGACCTCCAAATCAACATACGGTCACGCTTCTAAGACTGAAATAACCATACGGAGATATTAGAATTGACAAAACTCCATTTTGGAGTCATCTTCATACAAGTCCAACTACGGTCGACTCCTATAATTTTAACTTCCAATTTAGGGACTATGTGTCCCATTTCTCTCTGAAACCAAAAACCAAACCTCCTGAAAAGTCACGTAACCATAGTATAACACAGAGAAGGCAATAATTAGGGGGTCGGGGCTAATACACTCAAAACGACCGGCTGAGTCATTACAGCGTGAATCCTGAAGTGCAAACTGAACTAGCTGACCCACAAAACCTCTACCATGACGTACCCTGGCTCCAAAATAAGGATCAGTAGATCCTCACGGTCTACGAGGCCTCTTAGCCTCTATGCCCTCTCTCTCTCTCCTGACCCTGCATACCCTCTAATCTGCGAGCAATCTCTACAACCTACTGAAATCGAACATCCATCTCCAACTCCCGAGCCATGCTGGATCGAATACCATAACTAAGCCCCTAAATGAACCTGCGGACTCGCTCTCTAATTGTAGAAACCAAAGCGGATGCATGCCTGGACAAATCACTGAATCTAACAGTATACTCTAACACTAACATAGTACCCTGGCACAGTTGCTCGAACTCCGCGCGCCATGCATTCCAAAGGGTATGGGGAACAAACTCTCTCAAGAACATCTCTGAAAACTGGGTCCATGAAAGTGAAGTTGCATCGGGTGGGCTACCCTCCTCGTAAACCTGCCATCATTGATACGCTGCTCCTGACAGCTGGAGTGTAGTAAAAGCAACACCGCTAGTCTCCACAATACCCATGGTGCGGAGAATACGATGACACTTCTCTTGAAAAGCATATGCATCCTCTGAAGTCAAACCACTGAAAGTAGGAGGGTGATACTTCTTGAACCTCGCAAGTCTAAGTTGTTCCTCCTCAGATGTTGCTACCCTAACCACGGGCTGAACCGGAATAATAGGTTGTGTTGGCCTGACACCTGGAACCTGACCAATGTGGCCTCACTGCTCTGGAGTACGAGCGACGGGAGTCTGAGCTCCTCCCCCGGCCTGTGAAGTAGCTGGTGCAACCGGAATCAGTCCCGCCTAATCAAATGTACCAAACATGCTCAAGAACTGTGCTAAACTCTCCTAAAGTCCCGGGGTAGCAACAGGCGCCTCTGGTGCCTGTCCTCTAATAGGAGCTACTGGTGGCTCCTCAGCTGCTGCTCTGGTAGGTGCTCTAGCTGTAGCACGTGCTCTACCTCTGCCTATGCCCCGACCCCTAGCAACACCGGCTCTGGGGGAAGCGTCATCAGTAATTGCAGCTCGTGTTCTAACCATCTATGAGAGAATAGAATGACAAAAGCTCAAACTCTGAAATCAATAAACTCGCACGATACGAATGAAAGAAGTGAAGTTTTCATAATAGTTCGGTAGCCTCTCGAAGATAAGTATAGACGACTCTGTACCAATCCACAAGACTCACTAAACTCGCTTATGACTCGTAGCACCTATGAACCTAGAGCTCTGATACCAACTTGTAACGACCCCAATTATCCTCCGTAGGATGTCGTGATGGCACCTAGTCTCTAAGATTAGGTAAGCCTAACACTTACTGAATTAAATGACAGAATTAATCAAAACAACTATTAAACAAAAACCATATATTTCGATATAAATGCAACAATTCCAACATGATACAATATCCCAAAACCGTTAGTACAAGTCATAAGCTCTACTGAGTTCATTAGAAAATTTCTAAGTACAACTATTCCGGAATAGAAATAAACTGCACAAAATGAACTTCAGAAGGTGACTCTGAGGCCTGCAAACGCGACGGCAGGTATACCTTGAAGTCTCCGTAGAAATATCTTATCAGCTATCTAATGATCAACAAACTCGAAAGTACCTGAATCTACACAAAAATGTGCATAAAGTATAGCATGAGTACACCACAGTGGTACCTAGTAAGTATCAAGACCTCGGTGGAGTAGTGACGGGAACAGCCAAGACACCTACTGGACATAATAACCTATCTATCTATATTATTATAAAAGTGGGAAGCTCTTAACCAAAAAGTTGAATTACCTAAATGCTCTTCTAAATAATTTAAATATTTTATTTATATCAAATTTATTTGAAGGGATGTGATCTTTCACATTATTCAATAATGCTAAAAATAGTTTCTGCCGATTCCCATTTGATTTTGTCTTTCAACCGTTGGTATCTTTTAGAATAGAGAAACATTTGGCTTACTATTCAAATAAAAACAAGCCTTTGTTTCATAAACTCACACAGATATATTCCAAAGGAATAGAAGACGAAGAGTGTTCTAACTTCTTGATAATAAGTATGTATTTATATACAGTTAAGCAGAGTGACTTAAAACCGCACCCCGAGTACTTAGTCTCATCAGCAATTCATTAAAAGTCATCATTTAAAGGTATTCTTCTCTTACTGTGTGTCTTTTTTTGTTATTAAATTGCGCTCATACCTTTCTTTTGACCTTTTTATTTAACGTTTAGTCAAGTTTTCAAATTCTAATTCACAAATGGTGCTAAAGTTGTGCACATATATTCAGATGATTTAAAGTATTTAACTTACGAAAAAAATCTATATTTTTTTTCTATTGGGTGATCATTATTTTAAGAAGTGGAGAAATAAAATGATTGTTGTATCTATCTATTGTTTTTTGCTTTCCTACTGGCTTTTTATTTAGACAATGCTTTCCTACTGGCTTTAGACAAGACATTAAAAACACTTTTGCGCATTGATCGTTCATCTCTAAATTCAAGCAGCAATTATGTTCCTTTAACAGACAGATTTTGAAACTAAACAACAAGTAGTAAACATCAATTATTATGCTTTTGTGAATTTAAAATCAGATTAAGAGTATTTATTATACAAAAGAGGCGGTCTCTTTCTTTTTTCTTTAAAAAAATAACCAAAAAATAATTGTGCCGCTCGCAATAAATAATTACTACTCATATTATCTGTATTTAAAAGTTATTTTCATATTCAAGTTCCCTATATATCGAATAGCCTATTAAATTGTGTTTTAATGATAAATCTTGAAAATTTGAATTAATACTTTTAAGTCAAAAGAAAAAAGATCCTGCAAAAATAACATCAAAATAAGATATTTTAAATTAATTACTACTCCCTAAACAAGATAATTCAAATTAAATATTTTGTTAATTAGCCTTACAAAGTTTTTTCATGAAGTATTAAATTACCAACTTAAGCGGTTTTGTGACATACATTTTTTTATGAAGACATTAGCAATGAGTTTATGTTTTGTTAGTTTAGCCACAAGGCTACATTTACATATTACTATGTTGTTCCGTTTAAGCTAATGCTTGCAAAGTTAAGTGTTTGTTTGGGACGAACTTTCAAAGTCAATATATGATGATTTACATGGACCAATTCGTAAAAATTTGTACCTTATTTTATGTATAATTATTTGTTCGGAATTTTATTTTAATAATATTAATATTATGTTATAAAATTAGATATTATATAATTCGGCATATACGTGCAACACACGTGCAGAGAAACCTATACAAGTATAAATGTGAAACTAACAAGGAACAATATCAATATAAAGCTAAGCATGGTAAACGACAACAATACTTGCAATAGAAACTAGAAGAAATAATTATCAACAAGGAACAAACATGTGCAAACTCACATATATATCATGCCTTGTCACGCCACATGTGCAAATATCAATAATAACTATAGCAAAGACAACTCACTTGCGAACACCCCGACAATCCTCTCAACAATACCACGTATGCCAAAAACATAAAATAATATAACAACTCGCATCACATGTGCCCATATGCCACCACATTTCCTTACAAATAATTTTAATACCACAGCCACACATAGCCCTCGGCTCAACAACACTGAGTACAACAACAACAACAACAACAACAACAACAACAACAACAACAACAACAACAATAACCCTGGAGTACGGCAAGTAAATCAACAAAAGAATTACAAAAGAACAATGAAACGGAAGAACGAGTTCATGATGAAAGACATAACAAGTAATAATGGCTTCAAATAAGAATAACTCAACAATAGGAGAGATAATGTGTATCAACGATATCAAATAAGAATAACTCAACAATAGGATAGATAACATGTAACAATGATTTCAAATAAGAATAACTCAACAATAAGAGAGATAATGTGTAACAACGATATCAAATAAGAATAACTCAACAATAGAAAATAACATGTAACAATGATTTCAAATAAGAATAACTCAACAATAAGAAAGATAATGTGTAACAACGATATCAAATAAGAATAACTCAACAATAGGATAGATAACATGTAACAATGATTTCAAATAAGAATAAATCAACAATAAGAGAGGCAACATGTAACAACGATTTCAAGTAAGGATAAATCACAATGGAAGAGATAACATGTAATAAAAGAGGCAACAACTCCAATTAAAGCATATAAGAGTATATTTGGTAATAAGGGGTAGAACATGAACCAATCAACTTCAAATAAGTCATGTAAGGGTAAATTTAGCAATGGATGATATAACATGATAAGGCAACTTTATTTTAACGTGCATAAGAAACCTAAGAGTCTAAAACGGTCAAATTTCTACATATAAATTGTGTACACACTCGTCACCTCGTGTACATGTCTTCACGTAGTTCAAATAGTGCAAACAACCCAATTCCTATGGGATAGTTTTTCCACACAACATTAGGCGAGATACTTACCTCAAAAGCCCTCAATCAATTGCGAATGTTCGCAATTGCGACCAAAGGTTCGCAATTGCGACCAAAAGTTGGCAAATGCAGTAGTTCGCAATTGTGAAGTACCAGCACCAGCAATCCCAAACTTCACTGAAATGATCCGTAACCACCCTAAAACTCATCCGGAACCTCCCATACACAAACCATATATGCATTTCAATCATAAAATACGCTACAAACTTGATCGCGTACTCACAATACTGAAAAGAGGTCGAATTGACCCGATAGTGACCATGATCAAACTCCAAATTTGTTAACTTAACTAGTCTCTCAACCAATGATCCAAAACACACCCAAGCCCCTCGGGACCCCGTCAAATCATATCAACAAGTCCCAAAATATAACATGAACCTACTCAAGGCCTCAAATCCCGAAACATAATATCAAAACCATGAATCGCACCTCAATTCAAGCTTAATGAACTTTCAACTTCTACAACTTGCGCTGAATCATATCATATCAATCTGGAATGACGTCAAATTTTGAATGCAAGCCCCAAATGACACAACAAAGCTATTACAACTCCCGAAATCGCAATCTGAATCCGATATTAACAAGGTCAACTCCCGGTCAAACCTCTCAATCTTCCAAACCTTCAACTTTCCAACTTTCGCCAAAATGCAACAAATCAACCTACGGACCTTCAAATCCGAATCCGACATATGCCTAAGTCTAAAATCACCATACGAAGCTATTGGAACCATCAAAATACCATTCCAGAGTCGTATACACAAAAGTCAAACTCCGGTCAACTCTTGCCACTTAAACTTCTAAAACAAGAATCATTATTCTAAATCAACCCCGAATCATCCAAAACCCGAATCCGGCCACACACGCAAGTCATAACACACAATACAAAGCTACTCGAGATCTTAAGCCACCGAACAGAATATTAATTCCCAAAATAACTGGTCGGGTCGTTATAGTTGCCTCTAATCCTGATATATCCCGGCGGTACCCGGATGAATGAAATACCGTAAACTGTGGGCCTCCTCAAGAATCAATTCACGCAACCCATCCACATTGGGCACACAAATCCAATCCTTCATATGTAACACCTTATTATCTCCAATAGAAACCTCCTTAGCATCATCGTGTTGTACTGTGTCCTTAAGGATAAGCAAATAGGGGTCGTCATACTGACGCTCTCTGATGCGCTCATACAAAGAAGACCAAGAAACCACGAAAGCAAGAACCCGGCTAGGCTCCGAAATATCTAACCTCACGAACTGATTGTCCGAAGCTTGAAAATCTAATGCTAGCGGTATCTCGCCAACTGATTATATGCAAGGCTACCCATACTCACAGCCTTTCTACTCAAGGAATCGGCCTTCCCGAGATGATACAAAATGGTGATATCAGTCTTTTAGCAGCTCCAACCACCTCCATTGCCTCAAGTTTAGATCTTTCTTCTTAAACAAGTGATGTAGACTCTGATGATTTGCAAATACCTCACAAGACACGCCGTCGAGATAATGCCTCCAAATATTTAATGCATGAACAATGACTGTCAACTCTAAATCATGAATGGGGTAGTTCTTCTCATGGGGCTTTAACTGGCATGAAACATAGGCAATCACCCTACCCTCCTGCATCAAGACACACCCAATACCAATCCGCGAACATCATAATAAACCGTATATGAACCCGATGCTGAAGGTAAAACTAGAACTGGAATTGTTGTCAAGGAAGTCTTGAGCTTCTAAAAGCTCTCCTCACGCTCATCAGACCACCTGAATGGGGACCCCTTCAAGGGCAATCTAGTTAAAGGTGCAGCAATGGACGAGAAACCCTCCACAAAAACGATGATAATATCCGGCCAAGTCAAGAAAACTCTGGATCTCCATAGCATAAGATGGTCTAGGCCAACTCTAAACTGCCTCAATCTTCTTTGGATCTATATTGATCCCCTCACAGGACACCACGTGCCCCAAAACCGTCACGGAATCAAGCCAGAACTCACACTTGGAGAATTTAGCATAAAGTTTCTTCTCCCTCAAGGTCTGGAGTACAATCCTTAAATGCTGCTCATGATCTGCCTAGCTGCGTATGTACACCAGAATATCATCAATGAATACTATGACAAAATAATCAAGATATGTCTTAAATACACTATTCATCAGATGCATAAATATTGTTGGGGCATTGGTCAGTCCAAAAGATATCACAAGAAACTAGTAGTGACCATAGAGACTCCTGAATGTCGTCTTCAGAATATCAGAATCCCGAATCTTCAACTGGTGATACCCAGACCTCAAACCAATCTTAGAGAACACTCAAATATGTTATCAATGCACGGTAGCGGGTACTTGTTCTTAATTGTAACTTTGTTCAATTGTCTATAATCAATGCACATCTACATAGTACCATCCCTCTTCTTTACAAACAGAACAGGTGCATTCCAAGGGATCACATGGGCCTAATGAATCCCTTATTAAGTAGCTCCTGAAGTTGTTCCTTTAATTTTTTCAACTCTGTTTGTGCCATAAGATACGGAGGAATAGAGATGGGATGAGTGCCCGACACCAGATCAATACCAAAATCAATGTCCCTGTCGGGCGGTATGCCTAACATATCTACAGGAAATATATCTGGAAAGTCTCTCACAACCGAAACAGACTCAATGGTAGGAGTATTGACACTAACATCCCCCACATAGGCCAAATATGCCAAACATCCCTTTTCAACCATCCTCTGAGCCTCCAAGTATGAAATCACTCTACTGGGAACATAATCCAGGGAACCTCTCCACTCAACCCTAGGCAATCTCGTCATCACCAATGGCACGGTCTTAGCGTGATAATCCAGAATAGCATGACATGGTGACAACTAATACATGCCTAAAATCACGTTAAAATCAACCATACTAAGCAGTAAGAGATCAACTCTCGTCTCTAATCCCCTAATGGTCACCACACACTATAGATACACACGTTCCACAAGAAAGAATCACCTACCGGGGTAGATACATGAACAAGCTTAATGTTACACCCTATATTTTCGTATGTAAAAATGCGTCGTAAGCAAACTAATGTAGGACAAAAAAAATGAGATAATATTTAAAAGTATATAAAGTAAGTTAATCATGTTACCTCTGAGGTTACAAATATTAAAGATCATGAACAACAAGTACAAAGAGGGTTGGACAGTTCAGAAGCTAAAGCAATTAAATAAAATAATGTTTCATCGAAAGTCGACAAGTTGGGAATGTTATAACATGTACCTTTGGGGTGAGACTAGGGTGATTAACATGATAAAGAGATTATGTTATGATTTATATTAGTCGTATTACATCCGTGTGTTATGTTTTTAAGTCAAGCGAGTTGTGGAACAAAAGTCGATGAAAGTCATCACAAGTTACATTCATAAGTTTTACTGAAACTTTGGGTCAAATGTAACTGCAATTTTCTCCCAATATACTTAGAGTTATGGTGTGTTCCACCCATCAAATTAAATATCTATGAGTCTATTTTCCAACGCATTAAACCATTTGTCAATACGACATTGGAGTAGAGAGATATGTGCATTTTTGCGATACTGCGCAAGCTGCTAGGTGACAAGTAGGTGTGTCACCTACTTGCTTAAATGAAAGCCCAAAAATGGGCCATTTCGGGTCGTCCAAAGAGGCCTTTTAAGGGCCTATTTTCTTCATATATTAGACTTAAAATAGAGCATAATAACCAGACATAAGCTCTGCAAAGAATCCTCCCAAAAATTTCCCACAAACCCTAATTGATTTTCTCTCCCTTTCAAGTTCCAATTGGAGGTAAAACTTAGAGTTTGAAGAACCAAGATAGGAGCTGAGTTATCCAACAAATAAGGTGAGTTTACTGCTCTCTTTCATCCATTTTTTCTTCTGTAAATTCATGGTAAGTCGTTCTATACTTGTAAGAACTCACGGGATGGTGATCGGAAGCCGTGAGTTCGAGTTATTCACTTGTAGCGGACTGTTTTGTGGACTGTTTTGTGTTGCTGTTGGGCTGTGTGTTTTATTACTATTTTGTGGAGTTTTGGAGGAGGAATGGGGTTTATAAACACCATATAAATGTAGGGTGGTTGGCTGGTCGTTCGTCATAACATTTTCGGGTCGTTTGACACTACTACGGTGGTCGTTTTGTGTACGAAGAGATTGGGGTGTGTTGGGCTGTTTTGTAGTATTTGATGGTGTATATAGGGCTGGAAAATGATGTATATATGTTGTTATTGTTCTGTTCTTGTATTGTTGGTGTTATCTTGAATTTGGAGGAAGTAAGGATTATAGGGGAGATGCTGTCCGTTTTAATACAAAATAGGTTTGTCGTTCGTTGTGCGATAGTTGTACCTTTCGTAACTTAACGATAGTATTATTATCATTCTTGTAGATTAAGGTGCGAAGAGGTGAGCTCAACTTGGTGATTCGAAAGATTGTGATAAGGTATGTTAAGGCTAAGCCTTCCTTCATTTTGGCATGATCTCGTAGCTACATGTGTTAGTAATGAGACAAAAGAGAAGTTCATATTCATGAATTTATTCACACTATTCTAGTCTCATAAGTTACAATATTATTCCTTATCGAGACTCTATATTCAATTTTAGTATTGTCTTCTTTCAGTCAAGAGAGCAGCAAGCCTATATATACAGTATTACAGTATTTTCATTACCATCGAGCTATAATCGATGGGCAGGCCCCTATTGGGCAACCTCTGATCAGATGGAAAGTTATATACCGAGCCTACTGTGGCCGAGCGCCTATGAGCGAGCCCAGCATGGTCGAGATACATAGCCTAGTATGGCCGAGCGCCTATAAGCGAGCCTACTATGGCAGAGCAGTTATATATACCGAGCCTTATAAGGCCGTACAATTATTTTACTTACTATATTGAAGGAGTTGAGTCAGTATCAGCAGGTAAGTATATCTCCAGATCATCTTTGACTCCCAGTTAATTTCAGTTATCATATTATCAGTTCAGTTTCAGATTTCAGTTATTTTATTGCCTTACATACTCGGTACATTATTTCGTACTGACGTCCCTTTTTTGGGGGCGCTGCATTTCATGCGTGCAGGTTCAGACAGACAGACGGGTAGACCTCCTCAGTAGGTGTTTTCCGAGTTCCGCCTGATCGGTAAGCTCCACGTCTTTCGGAGTTGCCAGGACTAGAGTTTTGTGTACATCTTATGTATATCTGTATATATGTTATGGGTAGGTCGGGGCCCTGTTCCGATCACAGTACATCTATCAGTAGAGGCTTGTAGGCATATCCTGTTGGTTAGTGCATTATGTTGGGTTTGTATAAATTGGTGGTTTGTCAGCTGTAGTAGCTATGACGGCCTTGTCGGCCTAGCTTTATATTGATATTTAGTTAGTGCTAGTTTCCATTCAGTTTTATATTTTGCTTCGCAAATTGTCTTGCAAGGTGGCCCCATGGCCAAAGTATGACATTATGTGTTCAGAGTCCCTTAGTCGCAATTTGGTACGCCAGGTTAGGTGAGGCACGGGGTGCTTGTCTCGCTCCTAGGTTCGGGGCGTGACAAACTTGGTATCAGAGCAGTTCTGTCCTAGGGAGTCTACAAGCCGTGTCTAGTAGGGTCTTGTTTATAGATGTGTTGTGCACCACATTATATAAGCAAGGAACTACAGGGCATTTAGGAGTTGGTTACACTTCTTTGAAATCTAAATCGTGCTATAGAACTGAGTTATAGGAAATTTGAATTAAACTTATGTGTTGGTGTTTGCATGCACAGATGACGGTGACTAGGAAGACTACGGCTAGCCAGAGGAGAGATACAGTAGTAGGTGAGGGGACCAACAGGGTACCCCCAGTAGATGGGGCCCAGTCTGAGGCTCAAGGGGAGACCCCTACTCAGCCATTACCGGCTCCTCCACCAACTACGGAGATTCCTAGGGAAACCGCACATCCAGTTCCCCCTCCACTTCCATCAGATCAGGACTTGAGGAGTGCGGTGCATTTGTTGACACAGTTGGTAGCTACCCAGCAACATGCTAGGGCATCAGCTAGTGCAGGAACTTCTGAGGGGTCTGGGAGTTCAAGGGTCCGAGAGTTTATTGCTTTGAGTCCCCCAGAGTTCACGGGGACAGATCAGAGGGAGGACCCGCAGGATTTCATAGATCAGCTTCACAGGATCTTTCGTGTTATGCATGCCACGGAGAAAGAGGCAGTTGAGCTAGCAGCTTTTCGACTCCGAGATATAGCCATCCTTTGGTATGAGGGATGGGAGAGGTCCAGGGGACGTGATACACCTCCAGCTATTTGGGAGAATTTTTCAGATGCTTTCCTTGACCAGTACTTACCGCGGGAGATCCGACAGGCTCGAGTCGATCAGTTTCTAGCCCTCAAGCAGGGTAATATGAGTGTTCGAGAGTATAGTCTCCGTTTTGACTCATTGGCCAGATATGCACCATCCATAGTTTCTACTATGCGGGACAGGATTCACAGGTTTATAGCAGGGTTAGCCCCAGAGTTAACCGAGGCATGTGCCACCGCTGCATTGCATGATAGTATGGATATCTCCCGGATTCAGGCATTCGCCCAGAATATAGAAAGGGGTAGGCGTCGGCAGCAGGGTACAGAGAGGGCTGAGCAAGGGCAACGTAAGAGGATGAGATTTCCCAGGTCTCAGGAGCAATCTCAGGGTAGTTATAGGACCCAGTACTTCGGACGGCCACCTAGGCCTCCGCCACCTCAGTTACAGGGTTACGGGTATGACCGCTATACTCAGTCAGGACCAGGTGAGAGCTCATGGGCGTCGGGTTTGCAGCGACAACGAGGTTCTGCGCAGACATGGTCATTTCCTCCGCGGTGTGACATCTGTGGTAGAGGACACTTGGGTCAATGCCGAGCAGGTTCTGATGCTTGTTATACATGTGGGCGTCCGGGGCATATGATGCGAGATTGCCCAAATAGAGATTCTGGGGGAATGGCACAACCAGCGAGTTCAGCAACAGGATCGTCTATGTCCGTGCATCCTTCAAGGCGTGAGTCTCAGTCTTCGGTTGGTAGAGGTCGAGGCAGAGGTAGAGGTTCCAGTTCAAGTGGTAATCAGAACCGTATCTATGCTTTAGCGGGTCGACAGGACCAGGAGTCTTCACCAGACGTTGTGACAGGTATATTAACCATTTGCTCTCACGATGCTTATGCTTTGATAGACCCAGGATCTACTTTATCGTATATTACCCCATTTGTCGCGAGGAAGTTTGGTATAGTGCCTGAAATACTAAGTGATCCTTTTGCGGTATCTACACCGGTCGGAGAATCGATTATTGCTAGACGGGTTTACCGAGGTTGTACGATGACAATTTGTAGTCGTCAGACCTCAGCTGACCTAGTTGAGCTAGAGATGATGGACTTTGATGCTATCATGGGCATGGACTGGTTGGCAGCTTGCTATGCCACAGTTGATTGCCGAGCAAAGGTAGCCAAATTTCATTTTCCGGGTGAGCCAGTCCTTGAATGGGTAGGTAATACACCAACACCCAGAGGTAGGTTTATTTCCTATCTGAAGGCGAGGAAAATGATCGCAAAAGGGTGCATTTATCATATTGTGCGAGTTAGAGATGCAGATGCTGAGATACCTACACTTCAGTCTATTCCCATAGTCAAAGAGTATGCAGATGTGTTTCCAGATGAGCTTCCAGGTATTCCTCCAGAGCGAGAGATTGATTTTAGCATCGATTTGCTTCCAGGAACTCAACCAATATCCGTCCCTCCGTATAGAATGGCACCTGCCGAATTGAAGGAGTTGAAGGAGCAGTTAAAAGATTTGCTGGAGAAAGGTTACATTAGGCCCAGTACCTCACCTTGGGGTGTACCGGTACTATTTGTGCAGAAGAAAGACGGCTCGCTGAGGATGTGTATCGATTATAGGCAGTTGAACAAGGTAACTATTAAGAATAAGTATCCACTTCCAAGGATCGATGACTTGTTTGATCAGTTGCAGGGAGCTAGATGCTTTTCCAAGATTGATTTGAGGTCGGGGTACCACCAGGTCAGAGTTCGGGAAAAAGATATTCCGAAGACAGCCTTCAGGACCCGATATGGCCACTTCGAGTTCCTTGTCATGTCCTTCGGGTTGACTAATGCACCCGCTGTATTTATGGACTTGATGAATAGCCTATTCCGGCCATTTTTAGATCTGTTCGTGATAGTATTTATTGATGATATTCTGGTTTATTCCCGTTCAGAGGATGAGCATGCGGACCACCTGCGAGCGGTACTCCAAACCCTCTGTGATCGTAAGTTGTATGCTAAGTTTTCTAAATGTGAGTTCTGGTTGAAGTCTGTAGCATTCTTGGGGCATATTGTATCAGATGAAGGGATAAAGGTGGACACTCAGAAGATTGAGGCCGTGAAATCTTGGCCTAGACCTACCACTCCGACAGAGGTTCATAGCTTTCTAGGCTTAGCAGGATACTATCGGAGGTTCGTAGAGGGTTTTTCTTCCCTTTCGGCACCATTGACGAAGTTGACACAGAAAGAAACTAAGTTTCAATGGACAGAGGCTTGTGAGCGGAGTTTCCAAGAGCTTAAGAACAAGTTGACCTCAGCTCCAGTTCTAACACTTCCAGAGGGTCTAGAGGGTTATGCCGTGTATTGTGATGCATCAGGTGTCGGGTTAGGATGTGTCCTGATGCAACATGGGAAGGTAATTGCATATGCTTCAAGGCAGTTGAGGAAGCACGAGAGGAATTATCCGACCCACGACCTCGAGTTAGCTGCGGTTGTCCATGCACTTAAGATATGGCGGCATTATTTATATGGTGTTCATGTTGATATATTTACTGATCATAAAAGCCTACAATATATTTTCAAGCAGAAAGAGTTGAATTTGCGACAGAGGCGATGGCTTGAGTTATTGAAAGATTACGATGTTAACATTCTCTACCATCCAAGGAAAGCTAATGTTGTAGCAGATGCCTTAAGTCGCCGATCTATGGGTAGCTTAGCACATGTAGAGCCCGAGAAAAGACAATTAGCTAGAGATATTCATCAATTGGCTTCGTTGGGGGTTCGGTTAGTAGATTCTGAGGATGGTGGAGTTGTAATCCAAAACACTGCAAAATCATCCCTCATAGCTGAAGTCAAGGAAAGGCAGTACGAGGACCCAGAGTTGGTCGAGTTGAGAGAGCGAGTTCCGCAGCAGAAGAAGCCATTGTTAGAGCTCAAGGGAGATGGGGTTCTCAGATACAAGGGTCGTTTGTGTGTTCCAGATGTAGCAGGGCTACGAGACAGGATTATGTCAGAGGCACATTATTCATGGTATTCCATCCACCCTGGATCGACGAAGATGTATCATGACATTAAGGATATGTACTGGTGGAATGATATGAAGAAGAACATTGCTGAGTTTGTCGCCCAATGTACTAGTTGCCAGCAAGTGAAGGTAGAACACCAGAAGCCCGGAGGGCTAATGCAGACTATAGAGATCCCGACATGGAAATGGGAGGCGATAAACATGGACTTTATCATGGGTTTACCTCGTTCTAATCGTAAGTTCGATTCCATATGGGTGATAGTCGATAGGCTCACGAAATCAGCTCACTTCCTACCGGTCAGATCTACATATACAGCAGAAGATTATGCAAAGTTATATATTAAGGAGATAGTGCGGCTACACGGAGTACCAGTTTCTATTATATCTGACCGTGGGGCTCAGTTTACAGCACATTTTTGGAGGTCATTTCAGAGAGGTCTAGGGACTCAGGTGAATCTCAGCACAGCTTTTCATCCACAGACTGATGGACAAGCCGAGCGCACAATTCAGACGCTCGAGGATATGTTACGAGTATGTGTGTTGGATTTTAAAAGAAGTTGGGATGAACATCTACCTCTTATCGAGTTTGCATATAATAACAGTTACCACTCCAGTATCCAGATGGCTCCGTACGAGGCTTTGTATGGGCGTAAGTGCAGATCTCCTATAGGGTGGTTTGATGTTGGAGAATCTGGGTTACATGGGCCAGACCTGGTTCAGCAGGCCATAGAGAATGTAAAGGTTATCCGGGAGCGACTGTTGACAGCTCAGAGTCGTCAGAAGTCATATTTTGACGTGCGGCGACGAGACTTAGAGTTCAGGATTAATGACTGGGTATTCTTAAAGGTATCACCTATGAAGGGTGTGATGAGGTTTGGCAAGAAAGGAAAGCTTAGCCCATGGTATATTGGGCCTTATAGGATCATTCGGAGAGTGGGCCAACTAGCTTATGAGTTAGAGTTGCCCTCAGAATTGGAGTCTGTCCATCCGGTTTTTCACGTATCTATGCTACGGAAGTGCATTGGCGATCCTACCCGAGTGGTGCCCACGGATGATGTACAGATTACAGAGGACTTGTCATACGAGGAAATTCCAGTTGCCATCCTAGACCGACAAATCCGCAATCTACGAAATAAGGAGGTAGCTTCCGTAAAGGTTTTATGGAGGAGCAAGAATGTAGAAGAGATGACGTGGGAATCGGAGGAAGAAATGAAGTCTAAATACCCCCACCTATTTCAAAATGAAGATATGGTTCGAGATGGGACGCTACAACATAGCTCTATGTAGGCTAGCAGGTCATCAGGTAAGCTTTTATTTTTCACTTTCAATATTTATGATTTACGGTCGGTGAGGCAAATTGCTGCTATTTATAAAGATTGGCCATGTGTGGCATGCATAGTATGTTTCTGGCTACGTGCAGGTTGGTTTTAACCTAGTGTACGAAGGATACTCTGGAAAAAGTTTCCAAAGTCTCCAAGAGTAAACATTCGAGGACGAATGTTCCCAAGGGGGAGTGATGTTACACCCTATATTTTCGTATGTAAAAATGCGTCGTAAGCAAACTAATGTAGGACAAAAAAAATGAGATAATATTTAAAAGTATATAAAGTAAGTTAATCATGTTACCTCTGAGGTTACAAATATTGAAGATCATGAACAACAAGTACAAAGAGGGTTGGACAGTTCAGAAGCTAAAGCAATTAAATAAAATAATATTTCATCGAAAGTCGACAAGTTGGGAATGTTATAACATGTACCTTTGGGGTGAGACTAGGGTGATTAACATGATAAAGAGATTATGTTATGATTTATATTAGTCGTATTACATCCGTGTGTTATGTTTTTAAGTCAAGCGAGTTGTGGAACAAAAGTCGATGAAAGTCATCACAAGTTACATTCATAAGTTTTACTGAAACTTTAGGTCAAATGTAACTGCAATTTTCTCCCAATATACTTAGAGTTATGGTGTGTTCCACCCATCAAATTAAAGATCTATGAGTCTATTTTCCAACGCATTAAACCATTTGTCAATACGACATTGGAGTAGAGAGATATGTGCATTTTTTGCGATACTGCGCAAGCTGCTAGGTGACAAGTAGGTGTGTCACCTACTTGCTTAAATGAAAGCCCAAAAATGGGCCATTTCGGGTCGTCCAAAGAGGCCTTTTAAGGGACTATTTTCTTCATATATTAGACTTAAAATAGAGCATAATAACCAGACATAAGCTCTGCAAAGAATCCTCCCAAAAATTTCCCACAAACCCTAATTGATTTTCTCTCCCTTTCAAGTTCCAATTGGAGGTAAAACTTAGAGTTTGAAGAACCAAGATAGGAGCTGAGTTATCCAACAAATAAGGTGAGTTTACTGCTCTCTTTCATCCATTTTTTTCTTCTGTAAATTCATGGTAAGTCGTTCTATACTTGTAAGAACTCACGGGATGGTGATCGGAAGCCGTGAGTTCGAGTTATTCACTTGTAGCGGACTGTTTTGTGGACTGTTTTGTGTTGCTGTTGGGCTGCGTGTTTTATTACTATTTTGTGGAGTTTTGGAGGAGGAATGGGGTTTATAAACACCATATAAATGTAGGGTGGTTGGCTGGTCGTTCGTCATAACATTTTCGGGTCGTTTGACACTACTACGGTGGTCGTTTTGTGTACGAAGAGATTGGGGTGTGTTGGGCTGTTTTGTAGTATTTGATGGTGTATATAGGGCTGGAAAATGATGTATATATGTTGTTATTGTTCTGTTCTTGTATTGTTGGTGTTATCTTGAATTTGGAGGAAGTAAGGATTATAGGGGAGATGCTGTCCGTTTTAATACAAAATAGGTTTGTCGTTCGTTGTGCGATAGTTGTACCTTTCGTAACTTAACGATAGTATTATTATCATTCTTGTAGATTAAGGTGCGAAGAGGTGAGCTCAACTTGGTGATTCGAAAGATTGTGATAAGGTATGTTAAGGCTAAGCCTTCCTTCATTTTGGCATGATCTCGTAGCTACATGTGTTAGTAATGAGACAAAAGAGAAGTTCATATTCATGAATTTATTCACACTATTCTAGTCTCATAAGTTACAATATTATTCCTTATCGAGACTCTATATTCAATTTTAGTATTGTCTTCTTTCAGTCAAGAGAGCAGCAAGCCTATATATACAGTATTACAGTATTTTCATTACCATCGAGCTATAATCGATGGGCAGGCCCCTATTGGGCAACCTCTGATCAGATGGAAAGTTATATACCGAGCCTACTGTGGCCGAGCGCCTATGAGCGAGCCCAGCATGGTCGAGATACATAGCCTAGTATGGCCGAGCGCCTATAAGCGAGCCTACTATGGCAGAGCAGTTATATATACCGAGCCTTATAAGGCCGTACAATTATTTTACTTACTATATTGAAGGAGTTGAGTCAGTATCAGCAGGTAAGTATATCTCCAGATCATCTTTGACTCCCAGTTAATTTCAGTTATCATATTATCAGTTCAGTTTCAGATTTCAGTTATTTTATTGCCTTACATACTCGGTACATTATTTCGTACTGACGTCCCTTTTTTGGGGGCGCTGCATTTCATGCGTGCAGGTTCAGACAGACAGACGGGTAGACCTCCTCAGTAGGTGTTTTCCGAGTTCCGCCTGATCGGTAAGCTCCACGTCTTTCGGAGTTGCCAGGACTAGAGTTTTGTGTACATCTTATGTATATCTGTATATATGTTATGGGTAGGTCGGGGCCCTGTTCCGATCACAGTACATCTATCAGTAGAGGCTTGTAGGCATATCCTGTTGGTTAGTGCATTATGTTGGGTTTGTATAAATTGGTGGTTTGTCAGCTGTAGTAGCTATGACGGCCTAGCTTTATATTGATATTTAGTTAGTGCTAGTTTCCATTCAGTTTTATATTTTGCTTCGCAAATTGTCTTGCAAGGTGGCCCCATGGCCAAAGTATGACATTATGTGTTCAGAGTCCCTTAGTCGCAATTTGGTATGCCAGGTTAGGTGAGGCACGGGGTGCTTGTCTCGCTCCTAGGTTCGGGGCGTGACACTTAACTAAAGAATCATGGGGTATATCCAAATAGCAAGCAAAGTGCGATGATACATATGAATAAGTGGAACCAGGGTCAAATAATATGGAAGTATGTCTGTGGCACACTCAAACAATACCTGTGATCACTGCATCTGAAGCAACTGCCTCTGGCCTGGCGAAAAAAGCATAGCATCGAGCCTGACCACCACCTGATCGACCTCCCCCTTTAGGGTGACCTCGAACTGCTTAAGTCCCACCCCGAGCTGGCTGAACGGGTGGTGAAGTAACTAGTGCAGAAATCATAGCATGACCTCTCTATTGAATTGGACCTCCCATAAGACGTAGGCAATACCTCCTCACATGCCCAAATCTCCATATTCGTAGCAACCTCGATCTACAAATAGCGGCAGGGACTAAACCGGACCTTGAGAACCAGAATAGCCACTAGAAGAATCAGGTACTAACGAACCCTAAACTGATGAAGCATAGGATGAACTCTGAGCTGGGAGAGCTTTGAAAGATGACTATCCCAGATGAGCACTGTATGAACCATGACTAGCTGATGCACCATGATAAACTAAACGAGCCATCTAAGCAGGCTTGTAAGGACAACCCCTGTTGTGATGGGACTATCCCCCCAGATGAGGCACTACTAAAACACCTGAACTATGAGGCCTCTTGGCCTCTCTCTCCTCATGCTCCTAAATGCAAACCGTCTCTAAACGTCTCGCAATATCAACCACCTGGTCAAACCTCACACCCGTCGCCACCTCCCGAGCCATAATGAAGCGTAATCCATAGTTGAGGCCATTAATGAACCTCCTAATCTTCTCCCTCTAAGTGGGAACCAACCATACCGCGTGACAAAAAAAATCTACAAACCTCATCTCATACTGAGTCATGGTCATACCTTCCTGGCGTAGCTTCTCCAATTGCCTACGCAACTCATCTCTGCGAGTCTGTGGGACAAACTTCTCTAATAAGAGAACTGGGAACTCATGCCATGTAAGCAATATTGCATAGGCTGGCCGGCCCAAATCATAAGCCTCCTACCATCTGTAGGTTGCCTCTGTCAGTTGAAAAGTAGTAAATGAAACTCTACTGGTCTCCAAAATACCCACTGTGCGAAGGATCCGCTGACACCTATCTATAAAATCCTGAGCATCCTCTGACTCTGCCTCACTGAACTCTGGAGGCTTAAGCCTCCAAAATTGCTCCAGTTTCTTTTGCTCCTCATCACTCATAGGTGGGCCAAACCTGGGCCCGAGCAGCTGCAATCGGCTGGGCTGGTAGTACCCCCGGTATATGGAGTCCCTGAGCTACCTACTTAGGAGTACGAGCAGCAGGAGTCTGGGAATCTCCCTCGGCCTATGAAGTGGCTAGTGTAGCTAGAACTGAGACTGCCTGAGTAAGGCTTGTGCACACAGTCAAAATCTTAGCTAAGGCCTCCTGAAGGCCTGGGATCACAATAGGCATGGTTGATGCCTGAGTTGGTCCCACCGCCTCAACAACATCTGGTATCTGCTCCTCAGCTGGAGCAACTGGTGACTCCACAGATGCTGCTCTAGTTGTAGTATGGGCCACACCTCGGCCTCTATTGTGGCTCCGACCTCTCACAACCCTAGCTGGTGGTACTGGTGGTCGTCCGCCTAATCCAGGCGCACTTGTCCTCACCATCTGTGAGAGAATAAAAGAGTCAAGGTTCAAACTTCGGAAATAACAAATACACACAATAAAAATGCAAGAAAGTAAAGTTTCCTAATAGTTCGGTAGCCTCTTGAAGATAAGTACAGAAGTCTCAGTACCGATCCGCAAGACTCTACTAAACTTGTTCATGACTCATGAGACCCAAGTAACCTACGGCTCTGATACCAACTTGTCATGACCCAAAATCCCAACCTATCGTGATGGCGCCTAACATACTTACTAGGAAAGCCAACAAATTGCATAACAGCTAAACATTTGGATAAAACATGGTTTAATAAACTCAAGAGCAAAAATAACATAAATATCTGATAAAAGAAACTAGTTCACTACTACAACCATCCCAAAACCTGGTGTCAACGAGTACATGAGTACTACTAAGTATCAACATAAACAAAACTCTAGTACAACTGTCTGAGTAATAGAACAAAACTTAAGATAATAAAAGGAAGGAGAGTCATGGTCTGCGGGCGTCACAGCAGCTACCTCAAAGTCTCCTAGCAGATACTAGCATGGATCTAGCAATCACTTCATCCAAATGTACTTGGATGTGCACACGAAGTGTAGAGTGTAGTATGAGTACAACCGACCATATGTACTCAATAAGTAACAGAACTAACCTTGGGCTGAAAGTAGTGACGAGCTTAGAAGAATACAATCAGAACCAATATAATGACAACACAAGTATGATAATGACAATGATAGTAAATAACTCAGAGAAACTTCCATAATCAGCTCATTCATGGTACAAAAATTTAGACATGCTTTCAAGTTCAACAATTAAAACCCAACATGTCAAGTCAGTAACATCTGTTTACTATAGCATGAGGAAATACATTTCTATGCCTACATGTCAAATATACAAGTCAAGTCAATAACGTTATAGTGAAATCATCAAGTACACTCACTCTTAGCACACTCAAGATGTATGGCACAAATGCCCCTCACCATCACACACACAATCACTCAGTATTGTACGGGTGCCTGGCATAATTGCCCCTCACCAAAGCACATATATATCACTGTGCTTGCGCTCACTGAAATATGTCAAACTCCGGAGGGGCAGATCCGGAGGGGAGGATCCTGACCAAGTGTTAATATAAAGCTTATAAGGCCTGCTGCGGCATGCAGCCCAATCCATAATAATAAATAAGCCAATAAGACCTGCTGCGACGTGCAGTCCGATCCACAATAACACTCGCAACCCAGCTCTCAAGCCCACCTCAGTCATCCATCTCTCAAATCTCAAGGGCTCACAATATCGTACTACTCAGCCCGAAAAATAATAACATGTGATGTAACAGTAAGTGATACCAGAGACTGAGATCTGATATGCAAATGAAGGATCATGACTAAGTACATAATTGCAATTAAAGTAGATATCTCAAAACAACAGAAATAACCTCACTAGGTCTCAACAGAATATGCACATGTGATGACCCAAAAGGTCATCTTATGTTTTAGAACTCGAATCTACGCTCTTAAACCTTAAAAATCTTATTTTTTCCCTCCTTGATTTGCGTGCATAGTCCGGGCAGGTTTCCGAAAAGCTTTTATGTTGAAAAACTAATGAAATAAGAATTTATGCCTTAAAAGTTAATTTTAGTTAATTTTGGTTAACATTATTGGAAAACGGGCCCAAATCCATGTTTTGACGGTCCCGGTGGGTCCGTATCGAATTATGGGACCTGGGCGTATGCCCAAAATCGAATTTGGAGGTCCCTAGCTCAAGTTATGAATTTTTGATGAAAATTAAAAGTCTGAAAATTAATTATTTTTAAGAATTGATTGATGTTTGGCATTGTTAGTGTCGGGTCCGTATTCTGGTTTCGGAGCCCGGTATAGGTTCATTATGATATTTAAGACTTGTCTGTGAAATTTGGTGAGAAACGAAGTAGATTTGACGTGAGTCGGACGTACAGTTGAGAAAATAGAAATTATAAAGTGTTCTTGAGAATTTCATATGATTTGGTGCTAAATTCATAGTTCTAGGTATTATTTTGGCGATTTGATTGTGCGAGCAAGTTCGTATGATATTTTTAGACTTGTGTGCATGTTTGGTTTGGAGCCCCGAGGACTCGGGTGAGTTTCGGATAGGCCACAGGATGTTTTGGACTTTGAAAATCTGGTATTTTGCTGCAGCAGGTGTTCTGACATGTCCTTCTTCGCGTTCGCGAAGGTCCTCTCGCGAACGCGAAGAGTAAACTAATGAGGCAGGGATTTCCCGTTTTTAATTCCTTTAGAAAATTATTTTTCAATTTTTACAAAAACATTGTTTTAGAAAGTATTTTTCAGTTTTTTTTAAAGCATTTTTTTTGTAAAAACTGGAAACAAAATATATTTTCATTTTTTCAGTTTTTAGTAAAAAACAAAATCAGTTTTTTCCAGTTTTTACAAAAAACAAATTGCTTTATAAAATTATTTTTCGGGTATGGATAATGGGTATTTTTAATTAATTAGGAGATATTTAGAATTGACCAATAAGACGATGACACGTGTCCCTCCATTTAAATGAGGTGTATATTTGAACCCAAAGTATCAATGTAGGGGTATAAATAACCCAATAGTATAACGAGGGGTATTCTTAGATCATTTTTCAGGTATTCTATTCATCCAGGTGCCGCCAGAATGTATCAAGATTTGCAGCAACATTATTGGTCGAGGAGAATAAAGAAGTATATAGTTGCATATGTAGCTCGGTGCCTGAATTGTCAGCAAGTTAAGTACAAGCATCGGAGACCTGGTGGTTTGCTTCAGAAAATAGAAATTCCTGAATGAAAGTGGGAGCGTATCACTATCGATTTTGTTGTTCGGCTCCCACGAACTCAGAGAAAATTTGACGCAGTTTGGGTCATTGTGGACAGGTTGACCAAGTCAGCACTTCATTCTTGTGGCAGTTACCTATTCCTCGGAGTAGTTGACAGAGATTTACATCCGGGAGATCGTCCGTCTTCACGGCATGCCCGTGTCTATTATATCTAACCGAGGTACGCAGTTTACCTCGCACTTCTGGAGGGCAGTACAGCGTGAGTTGGGTGCGCAGGTTGAGTTGAGCACAACATTCCATCCTCAGACGGACGGGAAGTCCGAGCGTACTATTTAGATCTTGGAGGATATGCTCCGCGCTTATGCCATAGACTTTGGAGGTTCTTGGGATCAGTTCTTGCCCCTTGCAGAGTTCGCCTACAACAACAACTATCAGTCGAGCATTGAGATGGCTCCCTATGAGGCATTATATGGTAGGCGGTGTTGGTCGCTAGTTGGGTGGTTCGAGCCGGAAGAGGCTCGGTTGTTGGTCACAGACTTAGTACAGGATGCCTTGGATAAGTTAAAGATTATTCAGGATCGATTTCGCACAGCTCAGTCCAGGCCGAAGAGTTATGCCGACCGTAGAGTTCGTGATGTTGCATTCATGGTCGGAGAGAGAGAGTGTTACTTCGGGTATCACCCATGAAGGGTGTAATAAGGTTCGGAAAGAAGGGCAAGTTGAGCCCTAGGTATATCGGACCTTTTGAGATTCTAGAAAGAGTGGGAGAGGTGGCTTACACGCTTGCATTGCCACCTAGTTTAGCAACTGTTCATCCGGTATTCCATGTGTCCATGCTTTGAAAGTATCACGGCGATCTGTCCCATGTGTTAGATTTCAGCGATGTCCAGTTGGACAAGGATTTGATTTACGAGGAGGAGCCGGTGGCAATTCTAGCCCGGCAAGTTCGCCAGTTGAGATCAAAGAGTTACCCTTCAGTTCGAGTGCAATGGAGAGGTCAGCCTATTGAGGCAGCTACTTGGGAGTCTGAGTCCTATATACGGAGTAGATATCCCCACATTTTCACCAGCCCAGGTACTTTTCTATGTCCGTTCGAGGACGAACGGTTATTTTAGAGGTTGAGAATTGATGACCCAAAAGGTCATCTTATGTTTTAAAACTCGATTCTGCGCTCTTAAGCCTTAAAAATCTTATTGTTACCCTCCTCGATTTGCGTGCACAGTCCGGACAGGTTTCCAGAAAGCTTTTATGTTAAAAAACTAATGAAAATAAGAATTTATACCTTAAAAGTTGATTTTAGTTGACTACGGTCAACATTATTGGCAAACGGGCCCGAATCTATGTTTCGATGGTCCCGATGGGTCCGTATCGAATTATGGGACCTGGGTGTATGCCCGGAATCGAATTTGGAGGTTCCTAGATCAAGTTATGAATTTTTGATGAAAATTAAAAGTCTGAAAATTAATTATTTTTAAGAATTGATTGATGTTTGGCATTGTTAGTGTCGGGTCCGTATTCTGGTTCCGGACCCGGTGCAGGTTCATTATGATTTTAAGATTTGTCTGTGAAATTTGGTGAGAAACGAAGTTGATTTGAAGTGATTCGGATGTCCAGTTGAGAAAATAGAAATTTTAAAGTGTTCTTGAGAATTTCATTTGATTTGGTGCTAAATTCGTAGTTCTAGGTGTTATTTTGGCGATTTGATCGCGCGAGCAAGTTCGTATGATGTTTTTAGACTTGTTTGCATATTTGGTTTGGAGCCCCGAGGGCTCGGGTGAGTTTCGGATAGGCCACAGGATGTTTTGGACTTTGAAAATCTGGTATTTTGCTGCAGCAGGTGTTCTGGCATGTCCTTTTTCACGTTCGCAAAGGTCCTCTCGCGAACGCGAAGAGTAAACTGATGAGGCAGGGATTTCTTTTTCGCGAATGCGAAGCGATGGGGGCGTTACCCTTCGCGAACACGATAAGCCCATCGCGAACGCGTAGTGTTAAGCATTGGGGAGGGGGAGTCAGCCGTTCCTTCATCGCGAACGCGAGCAATGCCTCGCGAACGCGAAGGCCAGGGGGAGTAACCATCGCGAACGCGAGCTGGGTCTCGCAAACGCGAAGGTTTGGCAGCTAGTACCCTTCGCGAACGCGACAGTGCTCTCGCGAACGTGATGAACACTGTCGCCCAGCACTTAACAGAATCCAAAAACGGGATTTTAGCCAAAAATTCATTTTTCTCAAAATCAAACGGTGTGAGGCAATTTTTCAAGAGTCATTTCTTCCCCAAAGTGTTGGTAAGTGATTCTAAACCATTTTCTTTCATTACCCATTACATTTCTTGAATTTTCAACCTAAAATTTAGAGTTTTCGGTGGTAAAATTAGGGGTTAGGGTAGAAACGAGGGATTTTCGGGAATTTGGGGATTTAGACCTCAATTTGGGGTCGGATTCCAAAACCAATTATATATTCGGGCTTGGGGATGAATGGGTAAATGAATTTTGGTCCGAACCTTGAGTTTTGACCAAGCGGGCCCGGGGTCGATTTTTTTGACTTTTTGGAGAAAAATTTGGAAAATTTAACTTATGCAATATAATTTATTCTTTTAGCAATATTTGATATTATTGAGTCATTTTTTAATAGATACGAGTGGTTTGGAGGTGAATTCCAAAGAAAAAGTTGTGATTGAGAATTAAGTGGCCTTCGGAGCGAGGTAAGTGTCGTGTCTAACTTTGGCTTGAGGGAATATGTATTATGTGTTCATTTGCTACGTGTTTGGCTGTTAAATACGATGTATGGGTGAGGTGACGAGCATCTATGCGTCGTTGTCGAGTTATAGCATGCGAGCGAAATTCTATTCTTGTCTATTTTGTAGCCTTAAATTCTACTATCCATGCTTATCGGGTTATTTGAAATGATGGGTGACTCATATCTGGTTTCACTGAGATTTGGTAACTTTCAAATATTGATTCAAGGTTAGGATTACATTGTGCTATTAATTATGGGTAAAATACTGGTTTCTTTGTGATACTCTTATCTATCCGTTGTTATTGATTTTGTGATTGGTGATGAGGAGTGTAAAGCACAAAAGGTGATGTCGTGCATGCATTATTTATATTGTGAGGAAGAGTGTAAAGCATGAAGGGTGATGCCGTGCATACATTATTTATATTGTGAGGAAGAGTGTAAAGCACGAAGGGTGATGTCGTGTATGCATTATTTATATTGTGAGGAAGAGTGTAAAGCACGAATGGTGATGCCGTGTATGCATTATTTATATTGTGAGGTAGAGTGTAAAGCATGAAGGGTGATGCCGTGTATATTATGAGAGGTTTAATGCAGGAAGGGTGATGTCGTGCCGTTATATTTCTTTGTTTGGTGAGGTTGAGAGTAAAAGCACGAAGGGTGATGTTGTGCAGTTTTCCTTGCTGTTTTAATTGCTCAATTCGTTTTAGGATTTTCAGTTTAATTCTGTCTTATCATTATTCTCACTCTTATGTCGTATTCCCCCACTGTATGTTCCTTTCCCATTATTTCTATGTTATTTCTTTATTTATTATTATTTCCACTAGCAGGATTATATTGTTCAGGTTATATGTGGGTGTCTTATCCTAGCCTCGTCACTACTTCGCCGAGGTTAGGCTCGACACTTACCAGTACATGGGGTCAGTTGTATTGATGCTGCACTCTACACTTTCTGTGCAGATTTTGATACCGGCTCAGGTTGATCGATATTTGCTATTGGTCCGCTGTCCGGAGACTCAAGGTAGATCTGTCGGCGTTCACAGGCCTTGAAGTCCCCATCTATCTTTTATGTCCTACTGTTTTCTTTCATTCAGACAGTTGTATTTATTTCAGACTATTACTTGTTGTAAATTCTAGAATGCTCGTGAATTGTGACTCCAGATCCGGGTGGTAGTAATTAATACAGTTTTATGATATTCCGCACTTATTATATTTCATCTTAGTTAATTATTATTAATTACTGAATGAAAATAAGGAATTAGTTTAATGATTCTCTAACGTTGGCTTGCCTAGCAAGTGAAATGTTAGGCGCCATCACGGTCCCGTCGGTGGGAAATTTCGGGTCGTGACAACACATAGCCTAAACATTATTTCTAACAGGGATCACAGTTCAATTACTCTAACAAGTGAGGATTTTACGGATAGAACAAGGCTTGATAACAACACAATACAAAAGAATCAACCGGATCACGATTACCACGGTGCACGCCCACACGCCTGGCATCTAGCATGTGTGTCACCCCAACGCAATACAAATAATACATTTTCTAGGGATAAATACCATCAATTCCAAGTTTAGAAGTATTACTTACCTCAAAACGCATAACTCACTACTCTAACAAGCCTTTGCCTCACGAATCAGCCTCCAAATGACTCGAATCTAGTCACAAACAACTTAATATAATCAATAAAAGCTGTAGGAATCGATTATCTACGATAAAGCTAAGATCTTTAACCAAAATCAAAAAGTCAACCATGGGCCCACACCTCGAAACTCGACAAAATTCACAAAATCAGAGCATCCATTCAATTACGAGTCCAACTATATATAACAAAATCATCCAATTCCAACCACAAATCGACCCTCAAATCTCCAAATCTTACTCTCCAATACATAGTCCAAAAATCCCCAAATTTCACCTTAAACATACACAATCTAGGTGTAAAAATTAATGTATAAATAATAATTATCAATAAAAGTGATGAATCTTCACTTATCGCTTCAATTATAGTGAAAACTCTCTAAAAAGTCACCCCTATCTGAGCTCCTCAGGTCCAAAAATGAGAGAAAACATGAAACCCTCGTTTAAATCCTTATGCCCAGGCATCTCGCATCTGCGGACTCAGCAGTCGCACCTGCGATTCCGCTTCTGCGGATTAATCTTCGCTTCTGCGAAGTCCACGTAAGCTCCTGACCATGCACACGTGTGATCCCCTCTTCGCACCTATGGGACTGCTTATGCGGTCACACTATCGCTCCTGCTCTCCCGCACCTGCGGTGCCCTTCCACTTCTGCAACTCCACCCCATCCTGCCCATCGGACCTTCTTGTGTAGAAGCGCATCCGCTTTTGCGGAATAACCTCCGCACCTGCTGTCCCAGGATTCCTTTCCAAACCTTGCATCTGTGCATGCCTGGCAGCTTCTGCGGCTCCGCACCTGTGGCCAAAACCTCGCAGGTGCGGTCACACCAGAACTGAAACTAGCATATTTTCTCCAAGTCCAAACCTCAATCCGATTTACTTCTGAATCACACTCGAGGCCCCCGAGACCCCATCCAGACATAGCAACACGTCCTAGAACACGATACAAACTTAGTCGAAGCCTCAAATCACATCGAACAACATCAAAATCATGAATCACACCCCTATTCAAGCATAACGAAACTAATGAATTTGCAACTTCTAAAACCAATGTCGAAACCTATCAAACCAACTCCGATTGACCTCAAATGTTTCACAAAAGTCATAAATGATACAACAGACCTATTTCAACTCCTGGAACTAAAATCTGAGTCCGGTATCAATAAAGTTAACTCTCGGTCAAATCTCTCAATCTTCCAAACCTTCAACTTTGCAACTTTCGTCAATTCAAGTCTAAACGACATACGGACCTCCAAATCAATATCCGGACCTACTCATAAGTCCAAATTCACCATACGAAACTATCAGAACTATTAAAACTCCATTTTGGAGTCGTCTACATAAAAGTCAAACTCTGGTAAACTCTTTCAATTTAAGCTTCCAACCTTGGGACTAACCGTCCTAATTCACTCCGAAACATCCCCAAAACCAAACGAACCACCCCAACAAGTCACATAGCCATAATGAGTATGGAAGAAGCGATATATGGGGGAACGGGGCTACAATACACAAAACGACCGGTCGTGTCGTTACAGCGGGTTGGGGGTGGTGGTGTGGGGAGGGTTTGCTAGGGAAAGGGTGGGCCGATGCATGTGGTTAGTGGGTGGGAGAGGGGTGTCGGGGTGGGGGTAAGTGGAGTGTGGGCGGGGTGAGATCAGAGTGCAAGGTGGGTAGGTTGGGGTCTAGGGCTCCGAGGTCGCGAGGTGTGGATTGGGGGTTGCAGTAGGGGCGGGGAAGGTTGTAAAAGAGTTTTGAAAAATATTTTTTCTCTTGTTGTCTAGGAAAGGGAATTATATTTTTGAATTATAGGAATAAAAAGGGAAATTACTTTATATTAAAGAGTTTCCGTTGGTGAATGATAAAGTGATACATCAAGATAAGAGAGTTGCTCATGTGATACAACTTCCATATTCAATCCTAATATCATGAGTTCGAATCACTGAGGGATCAAATTGGAAGTTGTTATAAAAAGGTCGCCCATCAAAGAAACAATGGATCCCATTAATAACCTTTTATATCCAGCTTATAATTGTACAAAATTCTATCATCGAGTAAATCAAAGGAAATAATTTAAGGGGGAAAAAAGAGAGAAAATGCTTTGATGAGAAGAAATATTAATGTTTTTGACTAATAATTCTTATATTAGGAAAAAAGCAGATCAAAAGGAAAAAACACAAGATAAGGTAGATACATGTCATTCTCAACCTACCAAGAAACAAAAAGCAGAAAAAGCGTCCAGAAAAAGTGCAAAGAGTCTTGATACACTGGACCCTACCAATTAAAGTAATATACTTGTATTTGATTTTTCATACATAATTTGGCCAATAAAATTACTGTTTCTATGCCATTCTTGTACTATATACTTAATATTCTTATACCAGTAAATACTCAGTCATTAAGGGCATACAATATTATAATTGACAGCTAACTGTATTTTTGTATTACCTTATCCAAAAGCAAATTGTACCGCTTATCCACTTAGCAATTGTTGGTTATATCAGCGTGATATTATTATTTATTTTGTTTACAAGTTTTGAAGATATATTTTCCAATAATATCTATAAAAAAGATGACACACTTTGTAGTATATGTATCTAACAAGTTCAAATTTTTTATGACTTGATCTATGTTTATAAAAGTAAGATTTAGAGGGATAAAATTTATACCAAACTATCTACGCATACATTCATTAATTTTTTTCTTAATTTTGCTGGAAAGTTAAGGAAAAAACTTTGCATAAAAGATACAAATGATTAATCTACGAGTAAGTTATCACTTAATCCTCTACCCACTAGAATTTTAAAAGCAAAAAGTTTCTCAAATACTAAAAGATTAATTTCAATCTTTAAACAAAAAAAATTATGTGTGGAACGAGTGACATATTAGAAGAGTAAAAACTAGTAACACTTCAATAAATTTTAATGGATTGAAGGACACTATTTTTTTTGGTAGTTAGATAGATTGAAGGACTTTCAAATTAGTTTGTGTGAGAAAAATCAACTGTACGTGGAAGTTGGAACACGGGAATATGATTTTTAGAGAAAAACAAAAATAATGATCTCCGTGAAAAATCATGTTACTCCCTCCGTTTCAATTTACGTGATAGAGAAATTTTTTAATTATGATATAAAATGAATCACATATATTTTGGGGGACTATAAATTATTACATAAAAATAAATTATTTTTAAATTAAAAAAAATCATTCTTTTTGGAACAGACTAAAAAAAAAATAAATTCAAATAAATTAAAACAGAGAAAGTATTATTTTTTTCCCGTAGAGTAATCACTCCAATTGACCAGTGAGAAAAACAAAAAAGAAATTTTCTTGTTTATGAGCTGCTTAGACTTTATTACCCCAACAACATTAATTAAAACAAACAAAAACGAAAAGCCAAAAATAAAACTCTTATTCCTTCAATCTTCCCTCCTCCAGCAAATTTCGGGTTTTTAAGATCAATTACTCCTACTGCATAATCTCTTTCCTTTTTTTCTCCGTATTTACCTTATATGACACTCATATATCCATATATGTCATATAAATTGCTAAAGATGTTTGGTTTAGAGCAAGGCAAAATCAACAGAAAGTTTTGATTCTTCACATTGGTTTAAAAAAAGGGGG
This sequence comes from Nicotiana tabacum, assembly GCF_000715075.1. Classification (NCBI taxonomy): domain Eukaryota; kingdom Viridiplantae; phylum Streptophyta; class Magnoliopsida; order Solanales; family Solanaceae; genus Nicotiana; species Nicotiana tabacum. Next base: position 78,265,282 of record NC_134088.1, on the reverse strand, counting down.
GTTTTGGGTTTCACTTGTTAGGGGATTGTTGGTGCTATGGCTACTGCGGAAGCCCTTTATGTGATTCCTTCAGCTGTTCTACGTAACCTTTCTGATAAGCTCTATGAGAAGCGCAAGAATGCTGCTTTGGAGGTATACTTTTCTCCGTTTTTCAATATTCTTGACTTTAAGTTGTATGCACTGACCACTATTTACACAATCGGATCATTTGGAAAAAAAAAAAGAAAAACTTTTGAAGCTTATGGTCTAAAACAAATCATAAATACTTTTTGGCTATAATCATCTCATTAAGAGTAAATTAGCAAGTTTAAAGTTAAAGTATTTCTAAATATAAAAAGTTGTGGTTCTTTTCGAAACAGTAAATATCACAGTAAATTAGGATAGAGGGAGTAGCATTGATTGGTCACCTAGAATAGATGAAAAGTAACCTGCTATAATATGTTAAATTAGACTGATGGTGTAAAAAAGTTCATTGCACTGTTAGTGTGTATAACCTTAAATCCTATGTTCTTCTGTGTTTGGAATATTGAGAATTGATATGGCCTACTTAACTAGTTTTAAATTCATGCATAGTTGATGTTACTGTATTGTGTCCTTGTACTTGGAATATTGGTATTGTTTGGTTGTTCAAGATTTTGTTGTTCTTTTGGCATTTATGTGTAGTTGGAAGGGATTGTTAAGCAATTGGCTGTAGCGGGTGATCATGACAAGATTACAGCGATAATCAATTTGTTGACACAAGAATATACCTACTCGCCTCAAGCTAATAATCGGAAAGTGAGTCAGTTTTGTTCTTAATTTGTTTGGTATGATGCAAAAAATATTTTTTCCTGGAGATTATTTTTCTTGATTAAATGATTTTCCAATGTTTGGTTACCTTAAAGTGTGGGAAATGATTTAGAGCAAAATGACTTTTATTGCATGGGCGTAAATCATTTTTTACAAATGGCTCAACTCTTATTCCAGCACTTGTTTCAAGCAAAAATTGGATATTGTTGTTAAAACCAAGACTACTCTCCAACTCATGCCATTATGTACACAATCATGCTCTTGTTCGAATCAAATCACTGTCAAACAGTGGCGGAGGCATGATTTTTGCTAAGGGGGTTCAAAAAAAAAAAAAGTTAAAAAAGATTGTAGCTAGTGGGAATTGAACCAATGACTTTACACAAGTTTTGAACCCCCTTGACCACTAAGCTATGCTTTTGGGCTGTGTCAAGGGGATTCAAAACATAATATATAGAGGTAAAAAACAGATTTTGCCTTATATATACAGTGTAAGTTTTCGGCGAAGGGGGTTCGGGTGAACCCCCCTTCCATCCCCTAAATCCGCCCCTGCTGTCAAATGATCCAGAAATTGATTTGCTGAAATAAAACATTTTCTACAGATAGGATTTTCCTTCAGACCAGAGGCACTTGTCTAACTTGTCTTCATTTAGTTTGTAAAGTGAGTTGGTCATTTGTCTTCCGTGTTCGATTTTGTGTTTAGGGAGGGTTGATCGGATTGGCTGCCGCGACAGTTGGTTTGACTTCAGAAGCAGCACAGCACCTTGAGGTAGTGTGATGAAATCTGAAAATTTCCTATCAATTTTGTGCAAATGTGAGAGAATAATTGTAAGTTTTGAGTGCCATGATTTAGCAATCGGAAAGTTTGACGGTCTTGGTCCCTTTGTTTATATCTGATGAGTGCACTGGTATTTCTACAGAATGTTCATATTTTTCTTAATGAGTTCTATGAAAAATTTACTGTATTAGTTAAAGAGAAAAATTATTATGGGATGTGGATGCACCATATAAGTTTGAGACACCTATAAAAAGTGCTACATCAATTCACAAATAGATAGAGAACCTTTTTTCTATTCGTGCAGTTAAAATATTCTATTTTGACCATGACTTCTTTTTCCTTGATTAATAAGCAAAAAGTTTCATTATTGATCCAAAACCCATGCACTAAGATAGGTCTGGTCAAACGAGGAAAGGCTTACAGTAGATACTTAGGAACCCAGAGACGAGGAAGGGGAGTGGCCTAGCCATAAATCTTGCCAAAAATTATCTTCCTACCATCTCCAACTTCTAGCTGCAAATTTGTTTCAGAATTTGGCAAAGCTTTGTAATTAAGCACCAGCACCGCTGGAGTAGTGAACTCTTTTTGCACACCTTTGCTAGATACCCCATATTTCTGCTGCACTATACTTCTCCATAAAGTTGTGTCGTCGTTGATAAATTTCCATAACCATTTGGTCATCAAGCTTTGATTGTGTGCTTCTAGATTCTTACACCTAAACCACTTATCTTATTGTTCATTATAGCCGTCTCTCATTTTCTCTTTGATCAGTAAAGTAATTTTTTTTAAAAATAAACAGTGCCAAGAGTGTACAGTATGAAGTACAAAACAGACAGAATTTTACATTTTTCTCCGCTATATATTTATTTTCTGCAAGTATGAATTCATGAAAGAGAGGTAAGCTGTAAGTGTTTGTGACAATGGTCTATGATAGAGAGGTGTGTGTGTGAGATAAGAGAGTTAAGCCTTTTTGTCCTCGGTAAATAGGTAAGCTATTCCTTTACCTGAAACGAGAAAAACTTGAGGTTCAGCTGCTCAGGCCCTTGTTGATGAAACTCCAATTGTTTGCTGCGTACAAAAGAAGGAATGAACACTTTCACAATGTAATTTTATTATTTTTCTGATGCATGCTTCCAAATTGTTTTTTGCTACAATGGCTTCTTCATTGACATACAGGTGGTTCTATATGTATCGCTTTGGGAGTTAAATGATTGTATTTTTGGGCTATACTGCTGAGTAGTCTACTTTTCTCTTTATGCAATTTACTTACCCTCCGGATGCGATGTTCCAGCAAATTGTGCCGTCAGTCTTGAACTCTTTCTCGGATCAAGATAGCAGAGTTCGATATTATGCATGCGAAGCTCTCTATAACATTGCAAAGGTGAGGCTTATAAAAGAGCTTGTGCTAAGATTTTTCTTTTTATCGTGGTTTTTGGACTTTACCCATGTGACTTCTGTAGGTTGTGCGAGGAGATTTCATTGTGTTCTTCAATCAGATTTTTGATGCTTTATGTAAGCTTTCATCCGATTCAGATGCCAATGTGCAGAGTGCTGCTCATCTTTTGGATAGGCTTGTGAAGGTAAAACAAGCTTTTTTGCACTCTTAAATGTTTTACTTCGTTTCAAAATTTTAAGGTACTGATCGTAGAAGGAAGGAGTATCAGAGGAATATGAATGGAATATTGTTTAGAAAAATAATGAAATTGACTTGTTAAGTGAACTACAATAAAGAGGAGGATGGAAAGTTTTGATTTGGGGGGGGGGGGAGTCTAAAGACAAAGTCAGAGTATTTGTGGTTATCAGGAGGGGTTGTTGCTGGTATTCTGTTGCAGTTAGAAGATTTCTCTTTCTCTCTTTTTTCCTTCTTTTTTATGTTCTTGTTATCGACAGTACATTTTGGTGGAGGATGTTGGTGATATGGGAGTACCCCTCTCCTTTTTGGCAAATAGTTATTTTGATAAAAGCTTTTTAGCAAGTGTGATATTTTGACTGATTAATCTTGAATGCTAACATTATTTTGCACTTTTTTTGGGATGCAGGACATTGTCACGGAGAGCGATCAATTTAGGTGTGTTTTCTACTAGCGATATCTTCATACTTGGGGTCAATTTTAGTTGTCAGTTTGATGAAGTATTATTTAATAGATTTAATTGTACATAACACTTCTTACTCAGCATTGAAGAATTTATTCCATTATTGAGAGAGAGAATGAATGTCCTCAACCCTTATGTCCGCCAGTTTCTCGTTGGTTGGATCACGGTTCTAGACAGTGTTCCAGATATTGATATGCTCGGTTTTCTTCCTGATTTTCTTGATGGTAAGTGCTTGTGTTTTGAGCTCAAAAGTTCTAAAATGTGCTGTTGAATGTTCTGTTTCCGCATGTTATCTTATTTGACATGATGAACTGCAGGATTGTTTAATATGTTGAGTGATTCCAGCCACGAAATACGGCAACAAGCTGATTCTGCACTTTCAGAGTTTCTACAAGAGATTAAGAACTCTCCAGTAAGATTTCTTCCATGCATGGTATGTTAAGCTTTCTAATGACGGAGTGGTGAGATTCCTAAAAAAAAGAAAAGAAAATCATACCTTGTGATTTTCTTTCTCCTAACAGCATTGTTGAGGTGTTAAGTGAGAGATATGTGGGTATCGGTATGTCTAGTTTCAGATATGGCTTGCTGTTATCAGTTTGTTTTTTTTGAGTACTTGTGTAATGGATCTCTATCTGTATGCAATATAGGTATCTTTTCCTCCGGTTTATTTTTGTTAATCTTTTCCAAATAAGATTATATTTTTTTCCCCTAGAAAAATCAGAAATTAAACATATATAATTTGTTGAAAGGAATTTTTTTTTGTAACTCTTCTAACTTGAACAATTCTGATCTTGAAGTCTGTAGATTATGGTCGCATGGCTGAGATACTGGTTCAAAGATCAGGTTCACAGGATGAATTTACGCGGCTGACCGCTGTCACTTGGGTAAGGACACTGGCATCTGTAATTGCTTGTGCATGATGTAATTGAATGCTTCACCTTCCATTGACGGGAATTCTATCTGCCCTGGCTTGGGTTTCATTGGTGTTAACTAATTTCTAATTGGTTTATTTGGTCAATCAATTTAACTAGATTATTTGCTCTGCAGATAAATGAGTTTGTGAAACTGGGTGGAGACCAACTTGTCCCTTATTATGCTGACATTCTGGGTGCAATTTTGCCCTGTATATCTGATAAAGAAGAGAAAATAAGAGTCGTAAGTGGAAATAGCCTCTTTTATTTTGGTATTTGAGTTTATCGCCTTCTAGTCCCTTGGCGTAACTGGTAAAGTTGTTGCCATGTGACCAGGAGGTCACGGGTTTAAGCCATGGAAACAGCCTCTTGCAGAAATGCAGGGTAAAAACAGACCCTTGTGGTCCGGCCCTTCCCCGGACCCCGCGTATAGCGGGAGCTTAGTGCACCAGGCTGCCCTTTTTCTAGCCCCGCCTTCTCTTCATTGTTCTTGCTTCTTTGTGTTCCTTTTTTTTCTTTGTTTTTCACTTTTATCTTCTGTTGTTCTGGCCTTTAGGTTGCACGTGAAACGAATGAAGAACTTCGAGGAATCAAGGCCGACCCAGCTGAGGGATTTGATGTAGGAGCAATTCTCTCCATTGCTAGGAGGTATGAAGTTACTTATATAGGGAAATCTGGTATTTAATGAGTTGACAGAAGTTTTCAGATGTTGATATTCACTGTTGTTGACTAAAATGGTTTGCATAATGCATGAAATTCAAAATTTATTGTTACCTTTATGCTTTCTGTTTATCAGGCAGTTGTCAAGTGAATGGGAGGCAACACGTATTGAAGCATTACACTGGATGTCAACCCTGCTAAATAGACATCGGTCAGAGGTAAAGACAAGCACTTGGATCATGGTCTCCTTTATTGTTTTGCTTGATGACCATGTTCTCTCACCATCTTGAAGGTTATGTAATTTGAAACTTGTTTGAGTGTGTACTACTTAGGCTATTTTACCTATGTATAGGCAGTGAAGTTTGTTTATGTTGTGTGATGAAGAGGTACTAAGAGCATACTGAACTACATACTAAGGGGTTGTTTGGTTCAAATTCAGGATATTCCAGGATTATAATTTTAGGATTATAACCTGGATAACCAATCCCGCCTTCTATATGCAATAAGTTATACCAAGATTTTGGTACAAACATAATATTGGTTTTAGCTAATGCGTCCAACCAAACACGGGATAAATTTAATCCCAAAGTTTATAATGGGATAACCCACCTAATCCCTTGAACCAAATGGTCCCTAAAGGTAAAGGATTATTAGGAGCCCTGCTAGTTCGTGTTTTGGTAGATGCTTGTTTAATGAATAATATCATGAGATTTCTACAAGAGAACGCTCATCATCATTGAACCTACAATTCTTTTCTTTAACAACATGTTTATTTAGGCAAATTGAATCAATTGGTAGGGGCAAGTGCACAATCTGCGGGTTCAGTGTATGTGTTAAGAAATCTACTAAATATGTACAAATATTAAATTCCGAACCTAGTAACTCACATGATCTATGAGTTCAGTACCAAACCCATAAACTTCAAATCCTGGATCTGCCTTTGTAACGTTGGAGTGGTCGTGCTATGGCTTAGGAGGAGAAAATGTTCCTTGCTTTTTATAGTTCTTGTTAGAATTTTTCTAGATGACAATGGTTCAGATTAATTTGTGCACTTCGACTAATCCATAGGGGGTCTACTTGCTACTACAACCCTCAAACATAGGTTCTAAATAGACCTACTCACCAAGTTTGGAGCATATTGTACTTACTTTGAAACTTATAGCTGGGATTTGAACTTGGGATATCAGGTTCTTTTATGTTGGATTGTCAGAGTTATAGTGTAAGAAGATTGGAAGTCTTTAAGTTGGATATTATTCAGCATTAGACAAATATGATATGTATCTATTATATCTAACACAACTACGTAGGTGTGGAGGTTGTTCCAGAGCCACAGTATCTCCTGTACTAGGTTTCTTGTGCACAGATCAACATTCTCTATATGGTTGGTTTGCATCATAGTTTCATCTGTTAATGTCTTATTCTGTTCAAGTAAAAGCTTGTCATCAGTAGCTGATAATATTTTGTATACGTGTACATTTTGAGGTATACCAGTGTGCTCATTGTTTAGAATATTATTATCACATAAAGTTGTTGCCTCATGGATTTGGAGTAAATATTACAAATTCGAAATATCATTTTCAAGTTTAGTTCTGCTTTTAGAAGTAATATATTATGTCCAATATGGGTTAAGTTCATTACTCAGATTTGGAGAAGAACACGTATAATCAGTCAATCAATATTTGCTGCCGTGATTTACATTTATTTGGTTTCGTAACTTTGGAAGGATGGCTGACCATCTAATCTTTTTCATTTTTTCTATTTATTTTTGGGGGAACAGGTCTTAGTTTTTCTGAATGATGTTCTCGACACTCTTCTGAAGGCACTCTCAGATCCCTCCGACGAGGTATTTTCTGCTACTATATTTAAATTTGATGTCTCACTCATTTAACCCTAATTGTCCAAATGTCATTGCTTGAAACAATTATTTATAGCTGCACTTTTGTTGATTGGACCAACGGATATATCCATGTCTTTCAGCTCTATGTGGCAGCAGACTGTGTTTCTTTAGGGATTCTATGAGCCATTTATTAGCTTTTGAGTCTTGATTTTGACTTGTGTATATGGGCTATGGCACTGGTTTGGTTCCTCTGGCGTAGTTCCCCTGCAAAGTTTAGCTGTACAACTTCCTTTCCCTACCATGTAGCACCAACTAATTTTTCTTTTCTCATTTTTTTGATCCTTGAGATTATTACCATTGTAGTTATCCTAGTTTCTTGATTTCCTCAAACCCGTGTTTGATGGAATTTTAGAACATTCTGGATTCGTAACTGTTTGCTTCTTTGCATGATAACTGGACCATCTGCTGATGGTCTAACTGGACTATGACTTTTTGAACTATGTAAAATTTGGATGTTGTTTCTGAGTTCCTTTCCTTGAATATCCTCTGTTTGGGGAATGAATGCAAGTATAATCATTATGACTCTAATATGGACTCAGAAATAAATGAGAATGATCAAGCATAGTAGGCTACTTATTTGGATAGAAGATTCTCTTTGGACCTTTTTCCTTACCTAACTCAACTTTTATTCTCAGAGAAAAAGAAAGATTTTGATGAATGTTCATCTTCCGCTTGTTCATGGGTGTTTAAATGGTTATGTTTGCAATTGACTTTAGTTACTTCTGATTGATATTACTGAACCAAATAAGCTATAGATTGAGATAAACTGTCATCTATCCTGTTTCAGTTTTTCTTTTGTTCCTCCTTTTTGGTAGGTGCGGTTAAAACTCTCTTTTCCCTCTTTTCTCGTATTGGTAAAGTTTATATTCTAATGAGTCTTTTTCTTGTGTATGGGAAAAAATTCTGAAGAGTTTTTCCGCCGAGTTTGCCACCCATATCATCTTTGTATGGACTTGCACATCCTTCAAACTGATTCCATCAAAATTTTCTCGTAATTTTCTGCCAGGTAGTGCTTTTGGTGCTTGAGGTGCATGCATGTATAGCTCAAGATACACAACACTTCCGCCAGCTTGTTGTTTTCCTAGTTCACAACTTTCAGCTTGATTACTCTCTCCTGGAGAAGTCAGTATTGTTTGTTCAACTTTTAATGTGTCTATGTTCACAGTATTCTATCCTATCTTAGTGTTCTAATTTCCTTTCAGACGTGGAGCTTTAATAGTTCGTCGGCTATGTGTACTTCTGGATGCTAAAAGAGTTTATCTTGAACTGTCCACATTACTTGAAGGGGAATCAGATTTGGAGTTTGCATCTATCATGGTTCAGGTTTTATTCTAATCACTTCGCATGAAACTGACTATGCCCTTTAAATCTTTTGAAATAATGCAATGACAGAGAGATATTAGGTTTCGTTTGAGTTAACTATTACTCCCTCCGTTTCATTTTATGTGAACCTGTTCAAAGACTTTTGGAACTTGTGGTCTTAAACAAGCTATGACATTTATGTGGCTATAAAATCATGGGTAAAATAAAATTTTGAAATTAAAGTGTTCCTAAATATAGAAAGATGTCATTCTTTTTGGAACAAACTAAAAAGAAAAGATTGTCAAATAAAATAGAACAGAGGGAGTAATAAGTATTGGTATCAAAGAACTGTCCAACTCAGTCTTTTGACTCTGCTTGACAGTGTGTCTCGGAATTGATATATGTTTTAACGTTGTAAATTTCCATAACCTGTGTGTGCTTCTTTTTTGTTTCAGGCCTTAAATTTGGTTTTACTTGCTTCATCCGAGTTGTCCCACCTCCGAGATCTTCTTAAACAATCATTAATCAATTCTGCTGGGAAAGACTTATTTCTTTCTTTGTATGCATCATGGTGCCATTCGCCGATGGCAATAATAAGCCTTTGCCTATTAGTTCAGGTAAGACTGGATTTTCTCTCATGGCTCTATCAAGCCGTTGCTCCTTTTATCTTGCACTGTATCAATGTGAGTCCATGTCTTTTTTTGGATTGCATGACAGGCATATCAGCATGCAAGTTCTGTTATCCAATCCTTGGTCGAGGAAGACATCAATGCCAAGTTCTTTGTCCAACTAGATAAATTGATCCACCTTCTGGAGACCCCGATCTTTGCTTACCTCAGACTGCAGGTATTTTGAAGTAATTTCTCCTTTTATTGAGTTCTAAACGTAGAACATTGGATTCATTTATCACGATGTTGGTTCTTTGCGTTCCACAGGAAAGTAATAGTCATCCTTTCAGTAGTTTGATTTTCCTATTACTGTGGGGAGATTTTCGTGGAAGAGGTAACCTAAAACCAAAAAACATCCGATTTTTTCCAGCATTTCTAATTGGTCGAGGAAATGAGTTGTCTCCTTGTATGGTCATTGGCGATTCTCACTTCATGAGCTAGCTCTTGGGGTTGTCTTAGGCCCTAGGTCCATTTCGTATTATGGTATCAGAGCTTTGGCTGTGCAACATACCATTGGCATAGGGAAGGAAGAAATCGTCATCGCGCAATTTTTCGGTTCTGTAAAGGTACATCATTTCAGGATTAAGCAAGGTAACAAGCAGAGATCTTGGGTTTGAGTCTCACCCCCACCTAGTCAAGTAAAAGAATTCTCACGTGCTTGGCTCGTGAAAAAGAATCAAGTTCAGACGTAAGAGGGCGTGTTGAAGGCATAAGTAAATAAAATGTGCTCTCTCTATCAGGTTAAGCTTTTAGATGAAATGGTCGCACTATTTAAAACCACCACATGTTTCATCACCCTCTGATGAGCAAACCCTAGTGAACTGCTCCATCAGACTCCATCGCTCACGGATCCACCATAAGGTCTTGCTCCGGCGAGCGCGTCAGGTTAACGCGCAGGCGCGTGAAGGCTTTTCCGCGCATCTTCAAAGGCTGATCTCTTCTCCTTAAGGGTTGCCTACTCATTCCGAGGCAACCCATCCCATTTTCTGTTGTCTCCGATTACCAGAAGTAGTTAGTACTTCAAGTTACTTTTCTGACTAGATCCATTCTTGTTCTTGGTACCAATGTTGGGTCCCTATGTCATTTTATCACGCTCAAGTTAACCAAGCCTGGGCGTGCCAGGGAGGAGGAAGTGGGGTTGTTATATTGTCCCAAATAGGTTGAGGAAATGGGTTGTTGTCTCCTTATATGGTCTTGGAAACTCCTCGCTTCATGAGCTAGCTTTACGAGTTGAGTTAGACCCAATGTCCATTTCTTGTCAACATATTTCTCTTTTACCCATTTCAAGATGCATGAGTTGTTCCCTTTATTTGGTACAATCATAGTAGTGGTGCTCTGGCATAACTGGTAAAGTTGTTATCATGTGACCAGGAGGTCACGGGTTCAAGTCTTGGAAACAGCCTCTTGCAAAAATGTAGGGTAAGGCTGCGTACTATAGAGCCTTGTGGTCCAACCCTTCCCCGGACCCTGCGCATAGCGAGAGCTTAGTGCACCGGGCTGCCCTTTTATAGTAGTGGTGCTCTGGCAAATTATTTTGTGATAGATGATGAGCAATGCAAATTGAGGAAAAAAGAAAATACACTTTTTTTCTGTTATCCTTCAGGATTAAGTGCATTTCATTCGTTTTTGGTTCTGAGAAGTACTTTTTAAAGTGTTCAAAAGACTTGCAAACATTTACCTGCCTGGCAAATGAACAAGACAAAGAAAGAACAAATTGGAGTTGAAAACTCATGTTGTAACGAGTGGAACTCTTTTTTTAGTTGTCTTTGGTTATATAGAAACTAGAGTTAATTGGATAAACTCATGTTCTTGTTCGTGAGGTCAGGTACAAGTTAATTGTCTTTTTTCTTAAAAGCCTTTTTTGGAGCATCTTAATAGTTATTTCTTTGCAGCTTCTTGAACCTGGAAGATACATATGGTTGTTAAAAGCCTTGTACGGTCTACTGATGCTGCTACCCCAGGTAATAATGCCGATTAATTTCTCCTATGTGAGCACGAGTTGGTGGTCATTGCACCTGATCACTTTAATATATAATCTAAATTTGAGAAGTGCTAAAGAAAGTCACTTGTAGATGTATAGCAGACATGTCCTTTTTTTTTTGCTTGTCTTTGTCATTCCTACTTAACTATCTGACATGGTGTGTGCTGTGAGAGCATGTTGATTACTGTTGCATGCTAAATATCCAAAACTACTCTTAAACATCCCATGGTTTATATGCCATTTTGTTTGCTAATCTAAAACATTTTTTGTCAATTTTGTGCAGCAAAGTGCAGCATTTAAGATTCTTCGTACTAGGTTGAAAACTGTGCCTTCATACTCCTTTAAGGAAGAACAATTAAGACGAACTTCATCTGGGAGTCCTTATTCTCAAAATAATCATGGGGAAGGTGGATCAAATTTTCCCGAGGATGGCAACCTGAATGAAAATTCTTATGATATGCATAATGGAATAAATTTTGCTTCGAGACTGCAGCACTTTATGGAGATTCAGCATCAACATCGCTTGCATTTAAAGTCACAGACACTTCCATATTTTAGTTCTACTTCATCAACGAAGGTTTGCTGTGCTTCATACCATCTTCTTGATTTATAACAACAACAACGACCCAGTATAGTCCCACAAGTGGGGTCTGGGGAGGGTAGTATGTACGCAGACCTTACCTCTAACCCGATGGAGTAGAGAAATACCATCTTCTTGATTTGCTTATACAATTTGAGTCCTGCATTAAGATACTTATACCAAGTGCAGACTAAATTTTCTGAGAGTAGGAACAAGTAAAATTGACACTAAAGTATTCAGCTGCTAATATTTACCATGAGGACTCTAGGTTAGTGCATAGGGTGGGTGCATAGGGTGGGTAAGTGGTCATCATAAAACATACTCTGGACTGAACCATTTCCCTTGGTTCAAAGTTGCAGTACCTGGCATGGTTTCAGAGGGTGTTGTTTCATATTGGTTTTTGTTGCACAAAATTCTGAAAATTATTTGAAATATTAAAAATTCTTAAAACTAATTCAAGCATACCACAGTTAGTACAACACTATTAGTAATTGAGGGGCTAGTAATGCATGGGTTAGTTATACAAAGATTATTTCTTATCCACAGTTTGGTGTGGTGTATTACATTAAAATGCATTGCATAATTTTTAAGAAAATTAATTGTTTACAAAAATGTCCTCCATATTATTTAGCTTTAAGGGAATTTAAGGACAATTTTGTCTTTAATCATGCTAATGCATGCATTAATAGCTTTGGTATTGCTAATACCATAATTTGCTATGTATTAGTTATACATAGGATAATACCAAATAGGTTGTATAATTAATACTTGCATTAGTAATACATAGGTTGAAAAAGTGTACCAAACAAGGGATTTGTAATACCAAAAGCTAATGCATGCATCCTACCAAACGACCCATAAGTGCTTGATATATCAAGTAGAATAGCAGTATCAGACATGGCGACATCAAATTGTAATAAATTACAAAACCAATCCCACAATACAAGTAGTATCTTTGGAATTACTCATTGACATTAAGACAACACAAATATTTTACTTGCAATTGTTAAACTCCACTAAAAATGTCTGGTACCATTTGAAACACATGACACTGGTTTCTGTTGCCTTCATTGGTTCTGACCTGGACTTGTTAGCCTGGAATACAAGGTCTTCACGCAGTTTCATATAGTCTTCAAACACAAACTTGGGATACATGAGTTTGTTCTGCTATTCTGTTCATTTTTAATCAAGAAAGTATCTAGTTCATGAATGAGAAAATGATGAGGGTGGGAATAGTTCAGGATGGGAGAGAACAACAAGCCAATGAAGCATATTGGCTGGTATTTCCATATTTTCAGTCGGATGCCAATTTTGACTTCAATACTTAAGTATCTCTGTTGAGATGTCGTTGATATCACTAGGAATTTTGTAGGCCTCGAAATGATGAAGTCCATTGTGGTTATGTATAACAGTATGGGCGAAGCGCTAACTGTTTTTGATATTTTAACCTTTTCTTTCTCCCTTTCTGAACTTTTTTTTGAATCTTTTCCAAACTTTCTCTTGGGGTGTGAAATCTCAGTTTTTACCTATCTCTCTGTCCAGGAGGTACAAATTCCGGAAGAATCTGAGAAACCAGCTCCAGCATCAGACTTGAATAGACCTCCTTCAAGATCATCATATAGAGGCCCGGTATAGTTGCAGCTTTGAGTGTTTCTTCTGCTCCTTTAAATCATGCAGCGACTTCATTTATTTTCAATGAAATCCTGGTTAAGCTCCGCCATCAGTTGTAAATTGTAGTGTATATCCTAGTAGTGTGTTTTGGGCTGGAGGAGGGGAATGAATATTAATCTAAGGTCCTTTTCCCATGTGGTTCTATTATTTTTGTTGGATACCAGATGGGCAAACAAGTACATATGTAGGATATGACAAGTTCATCATATGAATGATTTATGCCTCATCTTTTTCTGGGATTTGCTTATTAATTGGACCTGAAAATTCTTGTGCTACAAATTCATGGTGCTTTATCTTTTGTACATTTCGAAATGGTCCTTTGATTGTAATAATATTAACTGCAGTTGTTTCCGTCGAGTTGTTGTGTTTCTAATACTCATATTTTACTTATCACTCGACTTTGTCGATATCAATATTATTGATATTTAAACTTTAAACCTTGACAACTAATTTGACTTTGTAAGTAATTACGAACTGCATAAAGCATTATATTTAAAATAGTAGATCTCAACTCTTTTGATATTAGATATTAAAAATTATATGTAATAGAGGATTCATGTGCCTACTTGTTTGAAAGTAAAAACTGGCAGGTTATGAATAATATAATGTTTTTAAGATCCCACTAATCAACCATTATCATTTTATTTTACGCAAATCTCAATTAGTTGTGTGATCAATCTTGGTGCATGAATGGACTTTAAATATTTATCCGCATTCTTTTGTTTATGCCCCAAAAGATTTAAATTTAAACAATTAAAAATTAAAGTGAGAATATATACTATTATTTAACCATAATTAAGTGATAAATATGTGAAAATACACGTCTTGCTTCATTAATTTTGCTGTAAACACTGTATATGAGTATGTTTTTACCGTGGACTTTCTGTTACTCTTCTTCATGTGCTGGAAATGCCAAGGTCTGACACTTAAGCTTTTGGCGAAACAGTTCCTATTTTCCTTTTGTATTTTATTTTTATTTATTTGTTTGTTAACTTTTTTTTGGAGAACGAGGGTAGTTGGGGCAACTTGAGCGCATCTCAACTATTTTATCAAAGACTTGCTATTTTCTACTAGCACAAGTACCCTGTAATTTTGTGGTTAAAGCATAGACAAATAAGAAGAAATCACACATGCTCCTTTTTAGTATTTATTAAATATATGTGATGTGATATGGAGGTCCAGTACAATAAACAAACTGGGGACATATGCAATCTCCTAAAAATGTTTTTATCTGAACCAAGGATGGGAAAAGACAAATCTTGCTTTGTAATTCAACAATTGACCTTTGCCAGGTCTTTCTGGCTGGAATTTAAAGAGCTTTCTCCCCTCCTAAGATTTCTTTTGTAATGTTCCTCATGTTACTCCCAGAGCAATCTTATTCAAGTTGCATAAGTATTTTTCAAATTTTGCTTTTCTGAGCTGTTAAGGTGCCTATAATTAAATAATAAACAGAATCAAGAAGAAACATATTTGGGGCTTGAAAAAGACACAGCTGTTCAGCTTTCCTTCTTTTCATACCTTAAATACAGCCTCAGTAAAACAACAGTAACAGTGCTACTGGAAAACAAACTTGTTATGCTATAGTTCCTTCCAACAAACTTACAAGCTTTTTATTGGATTTTAAAGAGTCCTGCACTAGTATGTACAAACCTCAACTCATACTCTTAATTCTACATCAAAGCCACAAAAGTATATATTTATTAGAAACAGATGACCTTATATAAATGGACATCCTGAATGACTGAAGCAAAGCTAAACCTATACAACTAACTACCGGCTCCAGATTTTACTTTTCCAATTCATCATACCATGTGCTATGAGCAAAACAAAAAGAGGGATTTTCTTGCATGGTGTTGAAAATGAATACCTGATGCCTGTGTATCTCGACCAAACATCATGTTCACCTTTTCAATGACATGGGATCTTAATACAAAAGGGACACGGGGGTCAACAGAGCATGAATACACTTCCAATATATCTCGTCCCCGTGATACGTGGAAAGCCATTTTGATCCAGCAACTTGTTAGGAATAGGTTTTTATGATATGTGGAAAACCAAGATTATGTAGTAAACCTCCTTCAGATAGAACATGACACAATGTCACAGAGCATAAATTTTCTCATCAGAGTTGTAGTCATCCAGATCAGAAATATTTGCAGAGTATGACCACGAGAAAGATTTGCTCCCACTTGCTCTTTTGATACGCCTTTGAGAATCACTACCACATATTCCAAAATGCTGTCGGAAAACGAAGTAGCACAAGCTAACCAGTGTTCCAATAAGAATTGGTGCACCAAGCACAGTAATAGTGATTGCCATCCATGAACTTTTCTTCCCTACAACAACGAAACCAACAGCTAGGAATGCTCCGCAAGTACTAACGCAGGCTGCCCACATCAACTTGTTCACGACTGAGACAATTTGTTTTTGAGCTCTAGTATCCCAGGCAACCAGAGTAATCTGAACGACGACAACAGCGAGAGATATAAAGAGAGAGGTAGCATTCAGAAGGCAGAACACACGAAACGCAACAGTGTTGGCAATTCTGGCCTTTCCTGCTTCAGGTCCAGTTTCCAGATATTGGCCTGGCAAGCTGAATATAGCCAGAAAAGCAATAGAGGCAAATAAAACAGCAACCACAGTCACAGAATTAATGGTATTCTGAACAGCTTCTCTATGAATCTTCCTAAGTTCTTTCGCGATACCAGAAACACGCCTTCGGGTTTTTTCGTTTTGTATAAGCTGGGACTGCACCTCATGCTTAATGTCACTTACAGTCCTCTTAAGTTCTGATGCTTCATCAAATTGACCCACAAATCTGGCATGTTTTGCACCAGCGTCAGTCAGGACTTCCTTAATTAACAAAGTCGGGTCTCCATATTGTAGTTTGTCTGCTAAGTCCATTGCAGTTTCCTTTTGGTTATTAATTGCATTGACATCAAGGGACGTGTAAGTGAGCAGAAGGCTTACGATCTGAAACAAAGGTATATCATAAGGATACAAACAAATAAACAACAAAAATGGTAGGAAAATGCAACTCCTCAGACAACACAACAAAAGTAGTGCAGGAAGTACGATATATAGTCGTTACATGCACAAAAGTGATTTATCTGCCATCAGTGGTAAAGTATAAGCTAAAGTCTATGCTGGCACGCAATGTTTTAGAACAAACGAGAAAACCATCAATTATGAATCTGAAGCATTGAGATTCAGTTCAGTCTGGGTGCAGCTTTACAGTTAAGAAATCTATAGAAACCAAATGGTAATGTCAGACTGCATCATTTCAGATTTTTCAGCATTATATGTCCTGATCAATGATGTGTGTAGTGTAATAATAAATTGGTTGTTGAACTAAAAATTCCACATTTTTCTTTGCATAAATTTCCCCCGTCCCATCATGAAAATTTGCAACTTTTGCTGTATAAATCACTAGGATGTTGAGTTTCTTCTCAAATTTGTAACTTCGATCCACTTAGATGATGAAACTATGTCCCAAAATTCTTATCATGAATTTCTATTCGTCTCTTCTCCTGTTAGTATTCATTTTCACTACTACGAAAAACTTCCTAGGGTCCAAAAAGAGACCAAAAATTCCGGAAAGCCATAACGACTGTCTCCTAATTGTGTTCCAAAACTATGTTACCTAGACTCAACATATGTATGCGGTAAGGGTTCATGACTTCATGTAGGTATCCTAGACAGGTATGTGCAGCTTTCTGACAACGTTTAGTGCATTTTAAAGAATCTGCACAAAGTAATTACACCTATATCGTACCCATTTGATTCAGGTACAATAACTAAAGAAGGGATTGATGTAACACACTTCCTACATGAAGATGCTCACTACTATGGGGACTAGAACTTCAATAGCAATGCTCCAAATTGAGTAGCATGCTCCAAATTCACTTAAATCAATTGTGCCCTCAGATAGTGGGAACACGTACACCAGTACTCCAATTTATATTCGGACAAAGCAGTCTTTTCATCCACATCACTGCTCTTAACATCTACATTTTCCAAGTAGAAAACTGCTGAGAAGTACCCCTTGTGAATCACAAGTTGTGATGTTTTTATGAAAGTTCTTAAAGAGAAATAATGAAGAAAGAAGTACTTAATGGTACTTAGTATAATTAAGCGTTATATGACATGCTCCAAATATTATTACAAAACATATCTACTGATCAAGTATACAAGGTTAAATATTGTTAAGGCGCATTTTCCACTAGCCTTGGCAAGCACCTTTTAAGAATCTTATAGTCAAAGATTGTAACATACAATAGTTTTCTGGTACAGTTGAACACTAGAAAACCTTGTATACCTGATATGGCAGCAAAAGCATGACAAGAAAATATAATTACTTGGAAGCCCAAATCACATAGCATGGATCCTACATCAATAGGAAATGTTTTATGGTCCTATCACCCATGCATGTCCATTGTAGAATAGAGACATATTCCACGTGCATTGTGTGTGTAAATGAAGGTCTTAGTTTCCTTTCACTTTTTTTTTATAACCATGGTGTCCCTGCCAACTTGCGCGCACCTCAACTACTTCCATGAGGTACCTTCTACCTTCCACAGTCAGAGGTACCGGGTAATTTGTCCACCAAGACTTGGATAGATGGGTTCAAATCACCTAGTGTTTTTCCCTCCGCTAGGATTTGAACCTAAGAACTCAAGATTCTCAACCCACTTCATTGATAACCAAGCCACACCCTTGGCTGCACGGTCTTAGTTTCCTTTCACTAAAACATGTTTTTCTCATTTTATTTGCTTTTTTCACTTCTCGTCCTTTCTTCCTTACTAACTACCACCATTCCCAACACTAGCTCTTTTCTCTACTTTATGCATTATCTATATCCAAGTCTAACCAATGAAGGTCCTTATAGAAGTCATCTACTGCAATGTTGCAAGCTTCCCGGTTAAACTTCAGCCCCTACTTTCTGCAAGATTCTGCAACCAGTGATATTTTTCCTTCTTTTAATTCTACATCATTCTCCAGGAAATCTATCTTGCATAAACCTCTATTCCCTAATTTAATTACTGAGAAGAAAAAGAAAAGATTAAGAAAACATTGACAGTTTAAGAACTGGATTTTAGGCACGAATAAAATGCATTGCCCAGGAAATTAAATGCAAAAGAAAACCCTTAACTTCATGATATTCAGAATAGCAAGAGTCATGTTATAACTTCAACAAAATAGATAAAAAGATACCTGGTGACGACATTTCCGTGTGGCTATATGCAAAGCTGTGTTGCCCTTCTTGTCACGCTCATTTAATATTGAGTTGTCTGTATCCAGTATTTCCTCCACCACAGAAGTATCTTGACCTTTAACAGCCATATGAAGTGCAGTTTGACCCTTTTTATCTTTGATGGATATTATATCTGGATCTCGCTCTATAAGTGCTTTCACGATATGTTGAAGGCCATACCTAGCAGCTGTGTGCAGTGCAGTTTTTCCATTCTTCCTAACAATTCGTATGGAGCTCACATCTGCATCTAAAATGGCATTCACAACATCTAAATGTCCCTGGACGGCAGCTGAATAAAGAGGGCTTGTATTTGAGGCATTGCATACTTTACAAAGTCCAGGCCACATTGCCAAAAGTTCCCTCACAATACCTGTAGATGATAGAATAAGCTTTATACCGACAAGCATCCTCCAAAATACACAAACATTGGGACTAGCAAGGTACTCAAGCTTCAGCAGTAAAGGCCAAAATGTAAGAATTCACAATAGAGCATGTCAGGTACTTCTTGCTAGCTCTTAAATTTCTCAATTAAGGAACATTAATAGAAAAATAAGTCCTATTATTGGTTACTGCAATAAAGTAGACCCAATTAGTTTTGAGACTGAGGATTAGTCGATCGATTGAACAGCAATAGAAACACGAACATCACCACTGTCATTTCAAAGAATAGAAAGTATCACAAGCACCTGGATCCGATACTTGGATTGTATATGATCTCAGAAGATCAAATAGGTCTAGCTTATCAATAGACCAATGAAACATAATTGAAAATTTGAAATTGTAAGTAACGAAACACATGCTATTTTCCTTTTTTTTTTGGGGGGGGGGGGGGAGAGGAGAAGAGTTATTCATTTAAAATATAAAAAGATAACAAATTAACATTAAAATTCATGGTTTTGCTTCAAAATTTCTGATAATTGACCTTATCAAACTCTATTTGAGCATAATTGACCAACAAAGTCAAGAACTGTGTTACCCCCCACCCCAAAACCAAAAAAAAGGTCCAAAAACAGATCACAGAATGCTTGTATATCTCTACACACATAAAAAGTAATCAAGAACATGATTTGTTAGCAGGTAGCTTTTGAACAATAGCAATAGTTTAAAAGAGCAAAGAACATATACATACCCAAGTGGCCATTTTTTGCAGCAACATGAAAGGCATTAAAATCAGCTTTGGACCTGATCAACGCAGTCTCCAAATCACAGAATCCAAGCAAATAACTTGCAATCTGCTGGAAGTTATTGGCAGCAGTGATATACAAAGCAGTTTCACCTGCATCGTTCTGTAAGGCCAACAGAGAAGAAGATGGATTCAACCCTTCATTATTGATGATGTTTTTGAGAGACTCAAGGTCTCCAGATCCAATGGCTCTGAAAAATGATTGATGGGTTATCAGTCTCAATGACTTTGACTCCATCTATTTACTTACTGCCCTTCAAACTTCACTTCACTTGTTTCTCACTTTATATATCAGAAAAATCTCATGAAAAATGAACGCAGATAATCTCGAGCACAAAGTCTATGGCTGAATCTTTGGGAGGTAAGACAAAGTAGGATGTTAGAAGTTCAACAGTGAGAATAGCAGATGAAAATGGGAAATATTATTGCGGGTATTTTAATTCAACGCTAAAAATGATTTAAGGGACGTGTGGGGACCTCCACAATAAAAGAAATGGTAATAAGGTGCGGTTTTCTCCCGGCACCTGTCCTATATAAGTTTTTTTTTCAGCACCTTTAAGTTTTATTCTTGACTAGGATTTTTTACTATAATTATATCACTTTGTAATAATTACAAAATAAATACCAAGATACGCATAAGCTGGTAAACATAACCCAACAAAAAAGCCTAAAATTTATTAGGGTGCCTTTGGTTTCAATGAAAAATAATTGTCATATAAAATATTTTTATTACTTCTCCAATAATTTTTTATGGTATTCGGCAAGACATAAATATAAGATACTAAGCACACAATATGTATGATAAGGTATAAAGATAAGTGTTTTGAATTTTGATTATACTTTTGAGCAGAGGCTGATTTAGGACTTTTAATCATGGAAGTTTTTACCCATAAAAACCAATAATTAACCGTGTCTATCTATTTATCTTTTTACTCATTAAACAAATTATATTTTTTTACAAATTGTAGCTTTTGTGGGTAATTGACTATTTTTTCTCCTTTTTCTTTATTTTTTTTCTTATTTCTCCTTTTCTGTTTTTTTAAATCATATTATTCTTTATTTTATTATTTTCAAATAATCTGAGTCCATACTCAATTTTGTATCTTTTCTTTTATTTTATTTTTTCTCTTTTTTTCTTTCATTTTGTTCATTTTCTTTATTTCTTCTTCCTTATCTAAACTAATTTAGCTCTTTTTTTCTTTTTACTTTTTTTCTACATAATCTAGTTACATTCACTTTTTTGCTCCTTTTCTTTATCTTTTTTTTTTATATAATAATAAAAGATAACTGATTTAGTAAATATGTATTCACCTTATTTAATATAACTGATAGCATAATATACTATTTGTCTTTCTTTTTCTCTTTTTTTAATTTTGTAAATCAATTATTAGAACAAATTATACATTATACCTGTTTTCTCTTCTCTTTTTTTCATTGCATTTTTTTTAAATATATGTATTATTGTAAATATTTCTAGCGCATAGGATCCAAAATTATATTTTATTATAATAAAATAGTATATTAGTATAATAAAATGGCATATTAGTATTTAATGTTATTGAAAAATACTTGTCACAATAGTATACTAAAATTGCATATAAATATATCAAATAAGTATATTACTATTTTATGTCTTTCGACACCCACTTCGTATACAATGAATAATATTTTCATGGAACTCCATCAAAAAAATTATTTTAAGATAATATTTGCAAGGACATAGTTGGAAAAAATTTAAATTTTTTAAAAATGACTTATTTATTATGATATATTGTTATATTATATTGTATACTATAACAACATAATGTTACTATAACCATGACTTTAGCTTTGCACAATAGCACCTAGATGATTCAACAAATTGCAGTCGAAGTATAGTATTACGGTATATTGTATACTAATACAACATATTGTTGCAGTATATTGCATATTATCATAGTATACCATTATAGTATATTGTATATTATAACAGTCTATTGTTGCAGTATAGCTATATACTCATATAGTATATTGTATACCATAGCGGTATACTGTTAGGTAACTGGGTTCTTCTTCGATTATTACAGTATACTATTGCAGTATATTGTGTACTATAATGGTATATTGTTGCAGTAGCTATATACTACTATAACATATTATATACAGTAGTCTATAATGGTATACTGTTGCAGTAGCTATATACTACTATAACATATTATATACCATAGCGGTATACTGTTGGGTAACTATGCTCTTCTTTGATTTTCAGCTAAAAAATTCTACCTCAATCACCTCAAATCAGCTTCAAATACGACCAAATTTCACTATAAACTTCCTGAAGGTACTATAAGCAATATTTTACAACACCCACTTTGAATTAAACATCAAATCTTCAAAATAAATTTTAAATTTAGGAGCTTCAAGTGGATTCGCAATCCCTCCTTGAAAGGAAAAACTAGAAAAGGAGAAAAGAAATTAAAAACTTAAAATTCAGATTTTATTCAACATCCAAAGCTATTGGAAAAAGATTACACTTAGAATATTTCAATACTAAAAGTTAAAATAGCTGACCTCATACTAGTAACTAATTTGCTTAATCGTTGGACAACTGTCCTCTAGCGAATAAAAGATAACAAGAAGATAAAAATGCTGACTAAGAGGCTAAGCTGTCAATTAAAAGGAACTTGGGCTCTGAACTCGGACTCTGCAGACTTGGGCTTCAACTATAACCAGCCCGTATCTATGACAACCCGCAAAACACCCAATTTGACCCAAGCTGAGCCTTCATTTCGCAACATTCAATCCCCCTTTAAGCAACCTTGTCCATAAGGTTTGACATGGAAAACTGAAATCCAATGAAGCATTTTACAATTTACTGCTCCAATTAGAAATCCTTGGTTTCCCAATATTTCAAAACCTGCTCCATGGCTCACTTTAGTACATGCAGTACTTTCACCTTCCAGTAAACATGCTTGGCCTGTGCTTCCAGAGTACAACTTTAACAAGGGAAGAGTTAAACAAGGGTAAGAGTAACATCAGTATCCTTCCAGTATCCACAAGCTTTACTATCACTTTAACAACATGAAAAGAAAACCATTTCAACAACTTTGTCGAATAGTTTACTCTATGCCAAAGAAAACATGGAAACCATTTCAACAACCATTTCAACACTATGCCAAAGAAATTATGAAATGATTCCTTGATGAAGGCATGAGTGTTAACAACTATTCGTTCCCATAAATGGATTGGTGGTGAGCCCTACTTCATCACGCTTGCAGCTGTCAAATTTCTGATGCATATTATAAATGTTCACAATGAGAATTGCAAGTCCATTGAACAACAACAAAGACTTCTTTAGTTCTCTCTAAGAACAGTCTTGAAACTAACTGGCAACACTGCCCATATATCCCAGGTTGTGAAAATTACCATCTACTGATAATACTGTCCTTATTAGTCATCTTTAATACATGATCATGAGTTCTACCAGAGTTGCCCAACTGCATAACAGTAGAAACACTAACTGAATTGTTGTTGTTAACAATTTGAGACGTATCATCCATTGTAGAACTGCTATTTAAATCAACAAAAATCATTAACTCAGTGAACTTATAAGGGAAGTTAAAATTCCATTTTGCAAAACATGCTCCTTGAACCTTAGCCAAATTCCAGATCTCATCATATTGATAAAGTTCTTCTCCCTGCCTCGGTGATGTCTTTAGCCATGTTGAAGCTAATACTTTAGGAAACATAGCATATGCGGGAAGGTAGCTAGCATCATATATCTTGGACACCAGACTAAGTGTATGTGGACTCAAATATAGTCTATATACTCCACCCTCAAAGTGATGAAAGTCTAAACTGAAACTTTAAACAATAAAAACTAACTATTCTGGCAAAGACATGTCATAAAGAAATGGAGTTAAATCTTCATAATCACAACATTTGACTGCTGCAACCAATATAAGTAAAATGAAGCCCAACACATCAATTATCCGTAAGATTTCTGAGTTATCTCTAAGGAATTGTTCATGGATGAATACTTCAGTGCTGGTTAGAGAACAAGCAATAAAGAAGTACTGCTTTGGTTTAACCAGATCAAGAATTAATCGAGTAACACCAACTGATGATATAATCATTTCAATATCTAAAAAACCTAATCCAAGAATCAAAGTTAACACATCAGTACCCCCAGCTGGAAGCAAACAGAAAGCCAAATATGCAAGTTGATCCGATTCCTTAGACTCTGAAGATCGGCCATTCATTAACCTAACATACCAAGGTATGCAGGTGCAGCATAGTACCAACAAAATGGTCAAGAATGCGACTAGCACCACTAATAAGTTTGTCATAGAAATCATACCTTGAAGATTACCAGAAGTACTGCTAATAGGGAGCAGTGCGAATAAACCCATTATGCAATCCTGCATAAATTTCGCTCTGTAAAGGGTGTTAACACCATTTATTTTCATTAGGGATTTCATCTTCACTACTATCAACAACATTGATAAGATGACGCCAACAAAAACTCCTTTAGACGCTTCCCTACTGCATAACAAAGTTGTTGATCCAAACAAACATATGAAGAGAAATATTTGGAGTAATCCTCTTAGCACAGCAAAAACTCGAATACTATGACGCTTTGCTGCTGAGAACTCCAAATCAAATGCAAGTAGAGGAAAAATAACACCAACTTTAGAGTTTATCTGGCTAAAAAGTTCAAAAGCTTTCCAGACTTCTTCCATCCTTCCACACTTGGCATACATGCTAATCAGAGAATTAATGGCTTCCATATCATAACATCTGCTTTGTACATATCTTATCAGTCCAAGACATGACATCATCCTCATCCATTCGATAAAAGATCCTTCTCAAATCATCCAAATCATCTTTAGATCCACCCATGGCACCCTTACAAAGCTTTTGTTCCTCACTCCAAGCATAAAAGTCTAACATCAGATTTCCGTGAGCCATAATTCTACTCAGTAGCTTGCCAAACCAAACCTTCCCACATTTGAGTATATAGTCATCACCAAAGAATTCACAAGGAACACATAAGATTCGTCACAGTTGTAGAACTTATCCATCACAGAACTTTCAATGACCCCATTAAATTTCAATCCAACGTTAGAAGAAATGAAGTGAATTTGCCCAAAACCATAGGCAGGATCCATTAATGACACTTTCGGCATACAAGAGAAAACATGAGCATTTGCACTCAGTGTTTTGGCTTTAGAAATAATAGCAACCTTATCGGCAATCTCCATTCTTTCACTAACACTAGCCTTTATCATAGTCAAGTCAAGAGTTTTTTGTTTATCTTATTAAAATTCATTGGAAAATCATGCTCTAAGCCTTGCGAGGCAATTTTCACAAAACTCTCTTTCTCATCCCTTCTCTTTGGGCAAAGTGCCTCTAGAAATCCGACGACATCTCATTGAGGAAATTCATCGATCACCTTGCCTTCCTTATTTTTTGAGTGTTCCTCATACTCAATTTTAACCTCTAGGGATGCATCATAGTATGAAATATCCGAGGTTTTGTTTTCATCTTCCAACTCGACTATATTTTCTCTTCGTGTATCCCCATCTCCGTCACTTTGTTTTAAAACATCTACGTCTAGGATGCTCTTGGAAACAATGGGTGGTGATTCAATATTACTGAAAATTTCAGCAAACACCTTGTCTGCATTTTCACCTTCGATTTCCCTAGGCACATCTTTGACCCAATTTTCCATGTTTTCGATACTAGACTCTGATTCAATCCCTGATAAAGTGACCCTCTCGTCTTCAATATCTCTAGCTTCGGTCTTTAGTCAAAATGAACGGAGGCTCAACACATGGGTAATCTGTTTCCAGCATTTTGTTCTCCTCCATATACCCATAGCTAAATGTGATAACCCAATATGTATCTTTAATTTTAAATATTTATTTATGTGTTCTAAGAACTCGAAATGTTGAGGAACAAAATATTCATTTTGGTTACGAAGCGAGGTAAGTGTCGTGGTTAACCTTGACTTGATTGTTACGTGAATTTCATGTGTAACGACGTATAGACGAGGTGACGAGTGCATATACATCGTCAAATTGATTGTTTACATATTTATCTGGAAATCATAATTTATTTTAAATCATGAATTAATTATTATATTAATTATTTCTCTCATATTCTTTGCTCAATATTATGCCTTGAATCCATGCTATATTTCCTACATGCTTATTTAATTTATGTGACTTAATTGTTACTTGACATTTAGCATACTAAATATTAAATTGCATATTTCCTCCTTAATTTCCACAATTAATTGCTACTTGTCATCACTTATTTCTAAATAAATCATAATTATTATATGCTTGTTGTCTTACAATTTCATATTAATTGTTGCATTTATTGAAATAATTTCTTTTATAAGAATTGATAAATTATATTATTGAGGAGCGGGTTGCACGCCACAACAGAAATGAAAGTGAATATATTGGAGGAGCGGGTTGCACGCCGCAACAGAATTGATTGAAAGTGAATATATTGGAGGAGCGGGTTGCACGCCGCAACAGAATTGATTGAAAAGATATATTGAGGATCGGGTTGCACGCCACAACGAAATTAAATGAAAATGAATATATTGTGGGACCGGGTTGCACGCAACAACGAAATTGAATATGAATATATTATGGGATCGGATTGCACGCAACAACGAAATTGAATATGAATATATTGTGGGATCGGGTTTCACGCCGCAACGGAAAGTAATTTAAGTAATAATTGGTTATGACTGCCGAGGGCTTGATTGTTGATATGATTTACCGGTTTAATTTCTAATTCCTGTTTTCCTATATTGTTGTTATTATTATTATTGCGTACAGGTTAATGTAAGTGACCTGCCTTAGCCTCGTCACTACTTCGTTGAGGTTAGGCTCGGCACTTACTGGGGACATGGGGTCGGTTGTACTTATACTACACTCTGCACTTCTTGTGCAGATATCTGAGTTGGTCACAACGACGTACAATAGATTTGCTCGGATTCAACTATCCACAAGAGACTTGAGGTATAGTTGCACGGCGTTCGCAGCTCTGAAGTCCCCATCTACTTTATTTTAGCTGTGTATTTCTGTCAGACAACTTTATTTTCATTCAGACCCTTATTTGTATTATTCTAGTTAGGGGTGGGCATATTTCGGCCCGAACCGAAAAAACCGACCGAACCGAAAATATTTTTATTTTGGTTTCGGTTATTCGATTTTTTTGGTCAGTTTCGGTTTAAAATTTTAAAATTTTAGTTTTTCGGTTATTAATTTATTTGGTTCGGTTAACCGAAAAACCGAATTATTAGCAAACCAACAAATTTTTGGTTGGTTTCAGTCTAATTTATCGAAATTTTGAAACAAAACCAACAAACTCGTCAGTCCAATTATTACATAGAGAGAGCCCAATATGATAATGTTCTAATCGAAAACCGAATCGAAATTAGAAAATCGAACTGAACCGAACTTATTTCAGTTCCGTTTCGGTTACTACTTTTACAAAACCGAAAACAAAATAACCGAACCGAACGCCCACCCCTAATTCTAGTAGCTCATGCACTTGTGATACCAGTTCTGGGATGGTATTTAGACATCGCTATTATTATGGTTTACTTACTTTATTTCAGATTTTATTCCAATTATTAGTTTTTTTATTATTAATTAAATTAAATTGTTAAAAAAATGGTTAAAATTATTCTAACGTTGGCTTGCCTAGCAAGTGAAATATTAGGCGTCATCACGGTCTCGAAGGTGAGAATTTCGGGTCGTGACAAGTTGGTATCAGAGCACTAGGTTACATAGGTCTCACGAGTCACCAACAAGCTTCGTAGAGTCTGAAGGATCGGTACAGAGACGTATGTACTTATCTTCCAGAGGCTATGGAGTTTAGGAATAATTTCACTTCTATTCTATTCTGTCGTGCGATTTTATTCTATCATTGACGATTGAACTCTTCTATTCTTATCCTCTCGCAGATGGCGAGAACACGCACTGTATCTACAGTCGGACAGGAGCCAGAGCCCCCAGTGACAGCTACGACTAGGGGCAGAGGCCGAGGTCGCGCCAGAGGCCGAGGTAGAGGCAGAGACAGAGCTCAATCTAGAGCTCGAGCAACATCACCTGTTGTAGAATCTCAGGTGGATTTAGAAGCGGAGGTTCCAGCTCAGACGGTACCTGTTGGACCAGTTCAGGTTCCGAAAGGATTCATAGCTACTCTAGTACTTCAGGACGCTTTAGTCCGTTTGGTGAGTCTTATGGAGGGTGTGGCCCAAAATGGTATATTTTCAGTGGCACCAGCCGTCTCACAGGCTAGGGGAGGAGCACAAACTCCCACTACTCCCGCTCTGGGGCAGACAGCTCCCCAGTATCAGGCTCCAGTAGCCCATCCAATTGGGGTAGCTCAACCAGTTATTGCAGCACATGCCGGTGATAGGCCTGCTTTGTCTTCTGAGGCTTTGTTGAGGTTGGACAAGTTTACCAAGCTATTTCTAATCCATTTCAGTGGTACACCTTCTGAGGACCCACAGGATTTTCTTGACCGCCGCTATGAAGTATTGCAGAACATGGGGATAGTCGAAAACAATAGGGTTGATTTTGCTGTGTTTCAAATGACTGGTTTCGCCAAGAGGTGGTGAAAAGATTATGTATTTACTAGACCAGTTGGCTTGCCTGCACTTACCTAGGATCAGTTCTTGCAGCTATTTCTGGAGAAGTTCCTTCCTATCATACTGAGGGAGAATTATCACAAGCAATTTGAGCGTTTCCAATAGGGCAGTATGTTAGTCACTCAATATGAGACCCATTTTGTAGATCTAGCCCGTCATGCTCTTCTTCTACTTCCTATCGAGAGAGAGAGGGTGATGAGGTTCATTGATGGACTCGTTCAACCTATCAAGCTACAGATGGCCAAGGAGACCAGTAGTGAGATTTCTTTTCAGACGGCTGCTAATGTCACCAGGCGGATCGAGATAGTTCTTTCACAGGAGAGAGGGCCAGTGTCAGATAAGAGACCCCGCTATTCCGCTAATTTCAGAGGTGCCTCATTTGGAGGCAGGAGTACTTATGGTAGGGGTCATCCTCCCAGGCCATTTTATTCAGCACTTCAGACTTCTCACGGTGCTTCAGGGAGTCAAGGTCTGTATGCCTTACTCTGGGCAGCCAGCATTTAGTGCACATTCAGCTCCTGTCAGTGCGCCACCACTCTAGAGTCGCAGTTATCCGGTCCGTTCGGGTTAGCTTCAGCTTCAGTAGCCACGACAGCAGGATGGGTGTTATAAGTGTGGGAACATTGGTCACATCAGGAGGTATTGCCATAGGTTTTTAAGCAACAAATATCAGCAAAATTCTCGTGCCATCATACCAGCACCGGTTTCTCCACCGCCCGCCCGACCAGCTAGGGGCAGGGGTCAGACTATTAGAGGTGGAGGTCAGACTGCTAGAGGTAGAGGTCAGACTATTTGAAGTGGAGGCTAGCGAGCTATTGCTTGTCCCAAAGATATAGTTCAGACTGGTGGGGCCCAGCCCTGATTCTATGCTTTCCCAGCTAGGCCTGAGGCCGAGTCATCTGACGCCATGATCACATGTATTGTTCCAGTTTGCCATAGAGATGCCTCAGTTCTATTTGATCCAGGATCTACTTACTCCTATGTGTCCTCCTACTTTCCTTCATATATGATTGTGCCTCGTGATTCTCTAAGTTCGTCTGTATATATATCCACACCGGTGGGAGATTCTGTTGTGGTAGATCATGTCTATCATTCGTGCGTGGTTACTATTGGGAGTCTTAAGACTAGTGTGGATCTTCTACTTCTCGACATAGTAGATTTTGACTGTCATATTGGGTATGGATTGGTTGTCACCTTATCATGCTATATTGGATTGTCATGCCAATACGGTGACCTTATCCATGCATGGGTTACCTCGATTAAAGTGGAAAGGAATTCCTGGTCATTCTACCAGTAGGGTTATTTCTTATATGAAGGCTCGGCGTATGGTCGAGAAGGGGTATCTAGCCTATTTGGCTTATACTCGCGATCCCAATGCGGATGTTCCTTCTATGGACTCAGTACCAGTTGTTGGTGGATTTTCAGAAGTATTTCCTGCAGATTTGCTGGGGATGCCACCCAATAGAGATATTGACTTCTGTATTGATTTGGCTCCGGGAACTCAGCCTATTTCTATTCCACCATACCGTATGGCCCCGCCGGAGTTGAAAGAATTGAAGGAGCAGTTACAAGACTTGCTTGATCAGGGATTCATTAGACCTAGTGTCTCTCCCTGGGGTGAACCAGTGTTGTTTGTGAAGAAGAAAGATGGTTCAATGCGGATGTGTACACATTATCGGCAGTTGAACAAGGCTAATATCAAGAACAAGTATCCGTTGCCGAGAATTGATGACTTATTCGATCAGCTTCAGGGTGACAAGGTATTTTTGAAGATTGTTTTGAGGTTTGGCTATCATCAGTTGAAGATTAGGGCATCTGATGTCCCTAAGACGGCTTTTCGGACTTGGTATGAGCACTATGAATTTTTAGTGATGTTATTTGGGCTGACAAATGCCCCAGCAACATTTATGGATTTGATGAACCGGGTGTTCAAGCCCTATCTGGATTCCTTTGTGGTTGTATTCATTGATGACATATTGATTTACTCTAGTAGCTGAGAGGGGCATGAGCAACATCTTCGGATTGTGCCTCAGACTTTGAGGGATAATCAATTATATGCCAAATTTTCAAAATGTGAGTTTTGGTTAGACTTAGTTGACTTTTGGGGCATGTTGTATCGCTAGAAGAATAAAAATGGGCCCTAAGAAGATTGAGGCTATTCAGAACTGGCTTAGACCTACTTCAGCTACAGAGATTCAGAGTTTTTTCGGTCTAGCAGGTTATTATCGCTGGTTTGTGGAAGGGTTTTCATCTATAAAAAACCCATTGACCAGACTGACCCAGAAAAGTGCTCCATTCAGATGGTCAAACGAGTGTGAGTTGAGCTTTCAGAAGCTCAAGACTGCTTTGACTACGGTGCCAGTGTTGGTGTTGCCCACAGGTTCATGATCGTACACGGTGTATTGTGATGCATCACGTATTGGACTCAGTGCAGTATTGATCCAAGATGGCAGGGTGATTGCATATGCGTCACGGCAGTTGAAAGTTCACGAGAAGAATTATCCTGTTCATGACTTAAAATTGGCAGCCATTGTTCATAGGCTAAAGATTTGGAGACACTACCTTTACGGCATGTCATGTGAAGTATTCACAAATCATTGTAGTCTACAGTATTTGTTCAAATAAAAAGATCGCAATTTGAGACAGAGAAGATAGTTGGAGCTGTTGAAAGACTATGATATCACCATTTTGTATCACCGGGGAAAGGCCAATGTGGTAGCCGATGCTTTGAGTAGAATGGCTGTGAGTATGGGCAGCCTTGCGTATATTCCAGTTGGTGAGAGGCCGCTAGCTGCAGATGTTCAGATTTTGCCCAATCAATTTGTGAGGTTAGATATTTCGGAGCCCAGTCGGGTTCTAGCTTGCACAATCGCTCGGTCTTCTTTATATGAGCGCATCAGAGAGCGACAGTATGGTGATCCTCATTTGCTTGTCCTTAAGGACATGATGCGGCACAGTGGTGCCAAGCAGGTTGCTGTGGGAGATGATGGAGTTCTGCGGATACAAGGTCGTATTTGTATTTCTAATGTGGATGGGCTTCGTGAATTAATTCTTGAAGAGGCCCACAGTTCCCGGTATTCTATTCATCCGGGTGCCGCCAAAATGTATCAAGATTTGCGGCAACATTATTAGTAGAGAAGAATGAAAAAGGATATAGTTGCATATATAGCTCGGTGTTTGAATTGTCAGCAAGTTTAGTACGAGTATCAGAGACTTGGTGGTTTGCTTGAGAAGATAGAAATTCCTGAGTGGAAGTGGGAGCGTATGACTATGGATTTTGTTGTTGGACTCCCACGGACTCAGAAGAAGTTCGACGCAGTATGGGTCATTGTGGACAGATCGACCAAGTCAACACATTTTATTCCAGTGGCAATTACCTATTCTTCAGAGCGGTTAGCTGAAATTTACATTCGTGAGATTGTCCGCCTTCACGGTGTGCCTGTGTCTATTATTTCATATCGAGGTACGCAGTTCACCTCACACTTCTGAAGGGCTACACAATGTGAATTAGGCACGTGGGTTGAGTTGATTATAACATTTCATCCACAGAGAGACGGACAATGAGAGCGCACTATTCAAATATTGGAAGATATGCTTCGCGCTTGTATTATAGATTTTGGAGGTTCTTAGGATCAGTTCTTACCACTTGCAGAGTTTGCCTATAATAACAGCTACCAGTCGAGCATTCAGATGGCTCCGTATGAAGCATTATACGGGAGGTGATGTCGTTCGCCAGTTGGCTGGTTTGAACCAGGAGAAGCTCGGTTGTTGGGTACTGATTTGGTACAGGATGCCTTGGATAAGGTCAAGGTTATCCAGGATCGACTTCGCACAGCTCAGTCTAGGCAAAAGAGTTATGCCGACTGTAAGGTTCCTGATATTGCATTCATGACTGGAGAAAGAGTATTGCTCCAGGTTACACCTATGAAAGGTGTAATGAGATTCGTAAAGAAAGGCAAGTTAAGCCCTAGGTATATCGAACCCTTTGAAATTCTTGAAAGGGTGGGTGAAGTAGCCTACAAGCTTGCACTACCACCTAGTTTATCAGCAGTTCATCCGGTGTTCTATGTATCTATGCTCCGAAAATATCATGGCAATCCGTCCCATGTGTTAGATTTTAGCTTAGTCCAATTGGACAAAGATTTGACTTATGAGATGGAGTCGGTAGCTATCCTAGCCCGACAGGTCCGACAGTTGAGGTCTAAAAGTTATCCCTCAGTTCGGGTACAATGGAGAGGTCAGGCAATTAAGGCAGCTACCTGGGAGCCCGAGCCGGACATGCGGAGTAGAAATCCCCACCTTTTCACTAGCTCAGGTATTTTTCTAACTTCGTTCGAGGACGAACGTTTGTTTTAGAGGTGGAGAATGTGATGACCCAATATGTCATTTTTAATTTTAAATATTTATTTTTTTGTTCTAAGACCTCGAAAAGCACTATTCAACATTCATCAACTTGCGTGCGCAGTCCATAAATTTTTCTAGAAAGTTTTTATATGAAAAATTGATTAAAATGTGAAATAGAATTTTAAAACTCAACTAAGTTGACTTCGTTCAACATTTTGAGCCAACAGACCCGGATCAGTATTTTAACAATTCCAGTAGTTCCGTATCGTGATTTGGGACTTGGACATATGCCCGGAATCGAATTCGAAGGTCCCTAGCTCAAATTATCGGCATTTAACGTAAACTAGAAATTTAAAGGTTTAAGAATTCCTAAATTTGGTCATAATTGAGTTTTTGTTGATACCGGCTCCCGATTTAGATTTCGAGAGTTTGATCAGCTTCGTAATAATATTTATGACTTATATACTAAATTTGAAGTTATTCCGAGGTACGTAGACACGTTTTCCGTTAGGTTTTGCAAAACACAAAAGGTTTGATTTTATAAAGCTTGAATTTCTAAAGTTTGACCGAAGATTTGACTTTTGAGCAAACGACCCCGGAATAGAATTTTGATGATTTCAATAGTTTCGTATGATGATTTCGTATTTAGGCGCATGTTCGGATTTTGAAGTCCGTAGGACAATTCGACGCGTTTTGACGAAAGTTAGAAAATAGAAGATTTTTGGAAAGTTTGACCGGGAGTTGACTTTATTGATATCGGGGTCAAAATTTGATTCTTGAAATTGGAACAGCTCCATTATGTCATTTATGACTTGAATGTAAAATTTGAGTTCATTCCGAATTGATTTGGCATGTTTCGGCGCGAGTTATAGAATTAAAAATTTCATTAACTCATAAGTCTGAATTGACGTGCGATTTGTAGTTTCGCCGTTGTTATGTGTGATTTGAGACCTTGAGTAGGTCCATAATATGTTTAGAGACTTGTTGGTGTGTTCGGACGGGGTCTCGAGAGGCTCGGGTGAGTTTCGGACCATTTTAGGTCATTTTTAACTGTTGGTTTTTGACAGCAGTGTGCGAAATTTCGGATGCGCAGAGTTGACTTTGGAAGCTTATATCTTGCAATCTATAAGGAATATGGAAATTATCAAAACATAAAAGTTGTAGCTCTTTGATTCTAGTTTTCAGAAAGATAAACCATTTATCATTTGGACATTTGTACAGAATGTTATGATCGATTGGCTGAAGACTGGTAATGCAATTTTTGTTTGCCTGGCAGTGTGCATGGCAGAAATTTCTGATGCACATGGCTGTCTTTGGAAGCTTATATCTCGCAATCTATGAGGAATCTGGAAATTATCAAAACATGAAAGTTGTAGCCCTTTGATTTTAATTTTTAGAAAGATAAACCATTCATTATTTGAATATTTGTACAGAAAGTGATGATCGATTGACTGAAGGCTGGTACCGTGATTTTTGGCTAGAAATTTTTGAGACAAGTCGCATTTCACAGATGCGACTTGCCTAGATAGAATATATATGTCCGGAGTCTGACATTTTTGTTCATTTTTAGAGTTTTAGACCTCGGTTTTGGGTGATTTCAGAGGCATTTTTCACGAGTTTGAGTTGGGTAAGTATTCTTTATCCGAAATTAGTTATATTTCATGATTCCATACTCATTTACATCATGAATTCGTGAATTTATGGAAGAAAAATCAGATTTTTAGAAAATCTTCCAAAAACGAAAATTTAAGATTTGAAAGCCAATCCGATGTCGGAATTCGATAATTTTTGTATGGTTGAACTCGTATCGGAACGATTGTTCGGATTTGGTGAGTTTTTTCGGGATTCGAGACGTGGGTCCCACTGTCAGTTTTTGAAATGAATTTCGGATTTTAATCCAGAAAATTAGTAATTTTATATGGACTTAATTCCTACGATTCGTGTTGAGAATATTGAATTGTTTGTGACTAGATTTGAAGCTTTCGGACATCAGTTCACGAGGCAAAGGTTTATTGAAATCTTGAATTTGGTTGCGAAGCGAGGTAAGTGTCGTGGTTAACCTTGACTTGAGGGAATAAAACCCTTAAATTATTGTTACGTGAATTTCATGTATAACGACGTATATGCGAGGTGACGAGTGCCTATACATCGTCAAATTGATTGTTTGCATATTTATCTGAAAATCATAAATTATTTTAAATCATGAATTAATTATTATATTAATTATTTCTCTCATATTTCTTGCTCAATATTATGCCTTGAATCCATGCTATATTTGCTACATGCTTATTTGATTTATGTGACTTAATTGTTACTTGACATTTAACATACTAAATATTAAATTACCCATTTCCTCTTTAATTTCTATAATTAATTGCTACTTGTCATCACTTGTACGAAATAAATCATAATTATTATATGCTTGTTGTCTTACAATTTCATATTAATTTTTGTATTTATTGAAATAATTTCTTTTATAAGAATTGATAAATTATATTATTGAGGAGCGGGTTGCACACTGCAACAGAAATGAAAGTGAATATATTAGAGGAGCGGGTTGTACGCCGCAACATAATTGATTGAAAGTGAATATATTGGAGGAGCGGGTTGCACGCCGCAATAGAATTGATTGAAAAGATATATTGAGGATCAGGTTGCACGCCGCAACGAATTAAATAAAAATAAATATATTGTGGGATCGGGTTGCACGTATGAACGAAATTGAATATGAATATATTGTGGAATCGGGTTGCATGCCGCAATGAAAAGTGATTTAAGTAATAATTGGTTATGACTGTCGAGTTGGCTTGATTGTTGATATGATTTACCGGTTTAATTTCTATTCATGTTCTCCTATATTGTTGTTATTATTATTATTGCGTATATGTTAATGTAAGTTACCTGCCTTAGTCTCGTCACTACTTCGTCGAGGTTAGGCTCGGCACTTACTGGGTACATGGGGTCGGTTGTACTCATACTACACTTTGCACTTCTTGTGCAGATACCGGAGTTAGTCCCAACGACATGCAGTAGATTTGCTCGGATTCAGCTATCCACACGAGACTTGAAGTGTAGCTACACGGCGTTCGCAACTCTGAAGTCCCCATCTACTTTATTTTAGTTGTGTATTTCTGTCAGACAACTTCATTTTCTTTTAGACCCTTATTTGTATTATTCTAGTAGCTCGTGCACTTGTGACACCAGTTCTGGGATGGTGTTTAGACATCGCTATTATTATGATTTACTCACCTCATTTCAGATTTTATTCCAGTTATTAGTTTCTTTATTATTAATTAAATTAAATTATTAAAAAAAAAATTATTCTAACGTTGGCTTGCCTAACAAGTAAAATGTTAGGCGTCATCATGGTCCCGATGGTGAAAATTTCGGGTCGTGACACTAGAGTTAAGCAAGTTCTCTATCCCAGTGCCAGTCATTGACACCACTGAACCATTGCAAAACTGAACGAAATAGAAACCCGAATTTGTACTGTCAATCTGATAACCATATGAAATCTGATAATAGTTAGGATGCAAATCACCATGTTAATACTCAAAGTCATAGGGATTAAAACTTTGATCTAAACTGTAATACTGATAACCGTATGAACCTGGCATCTGATGGGCTTCCGTCTTGCTAAGCAATTGTTGAATTCTATGACATCTTTAATGAGTTCTCTCCAAATTGTCGACAAGAATTGCATCGAGTTGCGACTTCCTTGTTTCAAAACCTTTGAAGTTCATCTTCGGTAATGATTTGCTCAGCAGACCTTACATCGAAAGAGAAGGTTGGGAACGATGGCTCTGATACCAATTGTTGCAACTCCCAGAGTAGATTCGCCATTGAAACTTGAAAAGAGAAACTAAAATAAAAAGAAAAGAAATTAAAAGCTAAAAATTCAGATTTTCATTCAACATCCAAAGTTATATAGAATATTCCAATACTAAAAGCTAAAATAGCTAACCTCAGACTAGTAACTAATTTGCTTAACGTTGGACATATGTTCTTTAGCGAATAAAAGATAACAAAAAGATAAAGTTGCCGACTGAGAGGCTAAACTGTCAATTAAAAGGAACTTGGGATCTGAACTTGGACTCTACAGACTTGGGCTTCAATTATAACCAGACCGTATTCACTACAATCCACAAAACACCCAATTTGACCCAAGCTGACCCTTAATTTCGCAACATCTAGTAAATATTTGGAGAAAGATTTTTTAATAGAATTTAAAGAATATTATAAAAGATTTTTATATTAGTGTCCCTTCAAGACGGAGCCAGGATTTTAAGTGTATGGGTTCGAGATTCTATTCATTTTAAGCTACTGGATTCTAAATTAATAATTTATATTTATTTAATAAAGTTTTTAAGAAAAATACATGATTCAGACCAAAGCTACTGGGTTCAGCTGAACCCGCTTCCGACATTCTCGCTCCGCCTTTGCGTCCCTTATATGTAGGATAATTCTTTAAAAAAATTATGAATTGTTATATTTTCTTATCTAGAGAACCAAACATGAAAAAGAAGGAATTAGGTTCTCTTTTGAAAATAAAGTATTACATTTTGGTACTGTAGATATTTGAGTTTAACATGATTTAGATAGTGTTGTCAGTGAAAAGATATATTCGAATGGACATAAATAATTCTTTTCACTTCCACGCGATTTTCAAATCGAAGAGAAAACATTCATCTCCTCCTCTATTGGTTCCACACTCACTAATCTAGGGTATTTTGGACATGAAAATTGAAGACGCTTGTAAGAGCCGACATATCACTAGCAGTTGAACTCGAAAGGGGTCATTGTAAAATTTGTCTTAGGCAAAGTTCACATCGGAATAGAAGAAAAATTAGGGTTTATGTGTTACACGTGCAACACTTATCAAAAGAATAGTACCCCTTGCACTAAACTCAACATTCGAGCTGTTCAATTGCATTTGATAGAATTGTGTGGGTTGTGTGTGCTGTAAGCAATACCCACAGGGGAAACCAGATCTCCAAACACCAACAGAGTATTCGAAGGTGAATATAGCTCCCATTCTCCAGAAGAAGGATCCTTGCCCCTCTCTGATTTTCTTCCTCTATGTACATCTTTCTGAAACTCGCATAAAACTGAGTCATGATCTTTTAGAGCTTACTCATGTCAGGTTTCAATTTGCTCCTGCCTTTGGCTGAAATATGTTATATCAGTAGCTAATTTATGAAGAATATTTATCACCTCTGTTGTCTCGGAAGCTATGAAAATCAGATAGCCAGGAAAGAGCTCTTGCAGTGGCTAGATTTGGGAACCAAAAAGAGAGAAAAAGCTACTGCTAAGATACTAAGCTAGGGCAAAAATAGATAATTCTCATTCATAATCCGATAATGGCTATTTATAAGGGAGTATATTCTTCTCTATCATCACTACAAGACAAAATTTCATAACCACTCTAACAAGACTTATCGAGCTAAAGCTACTCTAATTAAGGGACTAATTTGTAAGTAGCTAGAATATATATCAAAACTTATAGAGAAGTAAAATGTTTATATCCTAAGCTAGTATCTCTGCTAAACTAATAACCACTTTAATGGTCACGTACTACTCTGCAAGCTGTAGGTACCATCCACCAAAGTGAGGCTCTTGTCTTCTTGCATCAGAGACCCAAAAGATTGTATTAAAGCAAACAATGCCTTGACAATTAGATATGGAACGCAATATTGCTATCTATGTATCCAAATAAATCGTTATGCCAAAAGTTTTCATTCTAGTTATATCTTCTTAACCTGAAAAGAAATATCAACTCGAACTTTTCGAATTTCCTTACAAGTACATATATTTGTCTTATCTCATACTTTTACCTAAATGTGAAGTGCATCTGAAATATTAGGAAAGAAACGTATTTCAACATAGTATTAACTAACAAGATATAGTCAACTTGAAAACATGTTTCTCATCCGTTGGTAATCACGAACTCAAAACTTTCTTTGGAAAGATAAGCAAGATTTTGTCAAATAACGTGGTACTTTTTCTTGTAATATTTACTAATGAAATTTATCGATTGATAAAACTTTTGTTGGTAGTCCTTTATTAATACGTTACTACATTTCCCGGAAAAGAACTGGTTTTTAAGCCGCGAGTAATTTGTTATGTACTAGTTCATCAACGAGTTTAGTAGATTGGTAAAATCTGTTGGTAATTGTGACTTTATAACTTGTAATGACATTACTTCTTGGGATTAATTAGAAGTTCTCTATAAGGATGATGGTGGTTTCGAACTTCTTGCTAATTTATGTATGCTATCTCTTGAGTTGTAACGTTGTATATTTTTCTTTTTGATATGAATAATACTAGTTGGAGATTTTGGATTTTTTGATGAATACTTTTTATTTCATGATTTATATAAAGTTCTGTGTGTTTTACTATATATTCAAGTAATTATTTATAACCAAATAGTGTACATGATAGCCTCCATAATCGTTGCAATAGCCTCACTAAGTAATTGCAATAGCAAAAGTAAACCGTTCCAACAGTTCTTAAGCACCATTGCAATATATAACGAGAACCGTTGCAAATAGCCTGGAATTCATCCCACAAATTGATATTGCAACGGGTTAGAACCGTGCCATTGGACTCAATAACCGTTACAATAGGCCTATTGGCACGCGATATGGTGGGACGGTTGCTAAATTGTTTCAAGAGAGCTATCACAACGGTTTTCGTACTTATGGCAACGGGTTTTGCAACGTTGCCATAAGCCTATTTTCTATTAGTGGATATCATTTCACATTTTACTTTGGATATGTTGAATGAGTATGACTGCATGGGATATAAGACAGAATCTTCGCCAATTGATCCTTCAGTCAAAGTGAAAGTTGATGAAGAACTTTAATTTCCTGTTAGATCAACCTAACTATTACGGGAAGTTTAATTGGAAGATTAAAATTTCCTTACAAATACAACACTTGACATAGCACAAAATGTTCAACATATAATCAATTCATGCAAAATCTCAGAGAACCTCACTTGAAGGCTAAAACTAATGCATTTTAAGATACTTAAAGAATATATAATCCTACTTTTGGAGTGATCTTGTCTAACAACGTAGACTGCACACTACATAAGGGGCATATTGCGACTCAAATTAGGTAGCATGCCCCGAGTCTGAAATAGTTTGACTTGAGGAATTGAATGTGCCTTTGACCTCTTCCTATTTTAATCTTTTGTGACAACCAGGTTTCATTGTGTTTACCCTAAAAATCGGATAATAATTGAATTTATACGCGGTTTTAAGGATACGTGATATATCTTGATACAAATTAAGAAAACGGATTAATATTGAAATTGACGATAAAAGAATAAATGCAAACCACACAAATTGAACAGCCTTGACCTTCCAATTCATCGCCCTCGAACCAAGAAACACCTCAACTGATGTAAGAACAGAATAAAAAGATGATAAAGGCTAGAAATAACAGTATATTGCTTTGTGCTGCGTATTGCAATGTGTGCTACAACTGATCAGACCCCCTTTATATAGTAGAAGGTTCTACTCTTGATACAATTCTATACAAGGTAAAACATCTCATGATTTGCTAATTAATCGGCCTCTCCTTGATACGTGCGGGAATTTCTGCCGTGATCTCCAACTCATAGCTGATATTTCGGCCTTCTGTTATTTGGCTCGGAAAATTTTCCTCGATCTTGTTAGGCCTCTATCTTGTTCGGTCCCGAGGTCACAAGCTCTATGATGTAACTTCGCACCTCGATTCGATATAACTCAAGATCGAGCTCTAACCTGTCATGTTTCAGTCTCGATTGGTCACACAAGAGGCGAACCCAGTTTCGACCGTATACAAATAGTCCCCTCATTTGTTTGGAGAGAAGATGACGAGAAATGATATGAACTTCCGAATCCCGCTTCGATGGATCATGACGTAAGCAAAAAACAGTTACTGAAATATCCCGTCGGTCCAGTTACCAAGGCATTATATGCCTGTCAGTTGTTGGTCGGCCATTACGGGTTCTGAACTGTCATTAGTAGACTATAAATATCCCAACTTTCATTCATTCAACCTTTATGTTCGAAGCTCCTCCTATTCTTGTTCTTCAAAAACCTCTTCACTCTCCAACTTTTGTACCCAGATTTCTTGAACCTTTTGCGAAACCACTAAGCGTACCTTCTTAATTTCCTCTTCTTCATCTCTACTCTAAAATGGAAAAAATTTCTAAGACAGTCCCACAAAAAGAGGCCGCCTCTTCATCACAACCAGTCGACGACAGGACTGCTGTGGAACCACACCCTGAAGTGTTCGTTCCTGCAGGATACCAGACCGTTGCTGATTTCAAGGTCGAAAAAACTTCTTCGGTACTGGGTCGATGCGAGCCGGTCTCGAGATATATATATACGATCACCGATGGTTTCCTCTCCAAGGTCATAGAGGATTGCACCTGGGCCAACAAGCATGTGGTGGTGCCTTCGTCTGAGGAAGCAATTACTACCCACGTGGAGGGTTTTTTAAGTGTTTACACTTACCCTTTCACGTTGGGTCCCTTAGACCAGGTCATTATCGCCTTCTGCAAGAGGTACGAGGTGACCCTCAGTCAAATTCACCCCTCCTTCTAGAGGATAGTGATTCTTCTCCGCTTTTTTTGTAAACAAAATCGAGGGGTGTCCCTCCACCCTCAATTATCTTATGCGCCTGTACAGTTCCCGACTCTATTGAAGGGGATTAATCAAACTTTCTCGCCGGGCCAGTAGGGCCCCATTCTTGAGTATAGATGAGGCTCGGACCGAGGCTGGATGGGCGGGTTCGTTCGAGTAAGGACTTCGGACTTGATCCCTGCCGAGTATATGCCATTTTCCGAAAAATGGAACATGAAGCGTGAGTACAACTTCGCCTTAAAGATATTATTTATTGTTTTTCCCCTTCTCTCCCTTCTTATCTATGTTTTTATGGTGTAGCTGTGGCTCAGATGACGGATGCCGTTCCCCAACTCAAGGAGTAGGCCGAGGACCTTGTGTCACAGAGACCATATTCTGAGCGTGCATGGATGGAATTGTCGAAGGGTCGGTGGGAGGCCCATAATCATGGTATGTTTTCTTTTCTGATTCAATAATGTTTGACTTTCTCCTTGCGTTGTCGAATTCTTATCGGTTTTGTTTTTCTTTTATAGGTCTCCCAAAAGATGTTTCTCTGAGGCCTCTATCCGGTGATGAGGATTTGCCTCTCGAGTCCCCTGCCCCGAGGCAGGGTGATGAGAAGAAAAGAAAAAGGACCCCGAGATCCCCGAACTTAGAGAAGCAAAAACCAAAAAAGAGGTAAGCACGCAAACCCAAAGAACACATAGGCGCCCTCCCATCGGACTCAATCTGCCGACTGAGGGATGAATCCGAAGAAGAAGAAGAAGAAGAAGACAATTCTGAGCTAGTGGCTCGGGTGCAAACTTCTTTGCCTCAAGTTGGGGAAGCTGTTGAGAAGGCATTGATTGAGATCTCTGAACCGGAACGGGGTGCGGCTACTTTGCTCCAAGCTAGGGGAGTCGAGAGGGATATAGGGGCCGATACTTCTCGAGCAAAGGAAGGTTCCCCAA
This sequence comes from Nicotiana tabacum, assembly GCF_000715075.1. NCBI lineage: Eukaryota > Viridiplantae > Streptophyta > Magnoliopsida > Solanales > Solanaceae > Nicotiana > Nicotiana tabacum. Next base: position 78,222,945 of record NC_134088.1, on the reverse strand, counting down.
AAGATGCGCTTGGGGAGACTAACCTTACCAGGTCTCCTCAATTATTAGATGCCATGATCTATGAGGCCGGTTTGCTAGAAGGTCATTCTTACGAGGGGCCTCAGGGGGCGACAAATATCCACAACTTCTTGGATGGATTAGAGTGCACTTCTCAGAGGACGTCACTGGGCTTGTTGACTTGTTGGTGCCAAAGAAGGTACCATCATCAGGGGCCAGTGGGTCTTCTTCGAGACTAAAGTTGGTGGATCGGTTCTCGGCTCCGAGCGTTAACCCTGACCGAAGGTGGTCAATAGTTTTCTCTGTCCCGGAGGATGCCCGGGTTTTCTCTGCCCCCGTAGGAGTCGCTACCTACCTTCGGTGCTTGGTGACCGAAGAGGACCAGGCTGTGATGGAGCGGTGGAAGAGCCCTGCCTATTCAATGAAGCTCAACAGGCTTTGAATCGGGTAACTTCAAGTGTCCTTTTATTATGTATTTTAAATATGAAGTTGCAAATAATCCTAACACCTTTCTTTATGCTTGCAGGCCTCGGTACTGCACCATGAGATTTTTCTCCGATACCGGGAGGAGTTAGCCCAACACGAGGCTGAGGTTCGGGAGCTCATAGAGAAGAGGGACACTTATAGGCTTCTGAGTGAAAAACTTGAGGACGAGTTAGAAGCGGCTTGGAAAGAGCATGCCGAGTGGGACGAGCAGGTAAATCGAGTACTTGAAGATAGTGACGACGAACTGGACTTAGTGGCTAACGATCTGATCCTGTAGGTTCGACAAAGGCTTGAATAAATTGGGCATCTCCAGGTGTAGGTAGACACGATACAAGCTGAGGCCGAGGAGTTCAAGAAAAATATGGATCTCATAACCTCGAAAAAGGATAATGTCCAAGCACAACTGGCATCGAACGAAGCCCAGCTTCGGGCTGCAAAAGAGAAAACCTTGGTGCAGGACAAGAAGATTGAGAAGATCCAATCTGAGCTAAACTCGGACATTTCTGGTCAAGAGAGTCTGGCCAAGGAACTCGAGGCGTCTAGATCAGAGGTGGTTGTGACCAAAACCAAGGCTGATACTAAAGTGGCCCAATTCAAGGTTGATGTCGGGGCGATTCAGGCGCAGGACAAAAGCATGGTGGAGCATGCAAGGTGACAATCTCAAAGAGAAGCCCTCGAGGGAGTCCATGCTCAGAGCTTCGCCATACTGGCAGAAATAAAAAATATCAAAGTAGAAGATTCCGAGAGCTTAACCGAATCTGAAGGTGGGGAAGATCTCGAGGATGAAGACGCTTCCCCCGATGAGGACCATTCCACTTAGGTCTTTAGATGTTTTTATTTTTTGCTTTTTGCATCTTTTTGAGGCTGTTTTGGCCATTATAAATTTTTGTATCGGGCTATTTAGTTCGGGAGCTGCCCATTGGACTTGCTTTCCTGAGCTATCCGGGCTTGCCCAAGATAATAGTCCCTGAATGCGGTGGTTGTGGCCTTCAAAAATCGGGGGGTTGCCTAATAGGTCTTATGCCGTTCGAGTTTGTTTTCGAACGACAGTCCTCGAGTGAGGGAGTGATCATTCGTACTCCGGTCATAAACGGCCCTTGAGCTCGTTACCTTTAGGAGATCGGAAGTACAAAATTCTTTAAGGGATGTAAAAAGGAAAATTTTAAAACATAAGATGATTTCAAGGAAAGTACTTCTCTTTATTTTTGTGCAAAATAGTTATACATGCGTACATATTTTATGCCAGGGCTCGAGCAATCTATGTGGGCACGGTTTGTTTGACCGTTTGGCCTTTACAATAAATCCTACCTATCGAGACCCTTCCTTTACGAAGTAATTTCCTCGCTAAAGTTGATATCCAAAGGTAATGCATATCCGAGGGTAATACCCCCCAGTATTCGAGATTAATTGTAAAGGAACCTCGGATACTGTTAATGTGATCTTCAACCCCAATTCATAATCGATCTTTGATTCTAAGTTAGCACGATCCATTGTTGCCTCGTTAAAAACCTTGCTGAAAATCCCATTTAGGACAAAACTAGTCTAAGGAAAAAAGAGTGCAACGCGTGCTTTCAAACCTAAAACTTCGTGCCGCTTCTTATCGATCACCTGCAAGTGTTAGTCCAAAATAACAGGAAATGAATGGGATCGTACCTTAGCATTAATATCATTTTAGGTGAGTTACATTCCAATTGCTCGGTAGTTGTTCTCCATTCATCATTCCGAGCTTATATGATCCTTTCTCGGTGATCTCGAGAATCTGGTACGGTCCTTCGTAGTTAGGACCCAACTTCCCATCGTTCGTATTTCGGGTGTTTAGCGTGACCTTCCTTAGTACTAGGTCACTAACATTAAAGTATCGAAGGTTGGCTTTTCAATTGTAATACCTCTCGATCCGTTGTTTTTGGGCAACCAATCGAACAAGGGCAACTTTACGCCTTTCATCCAATAGCTCCAAGCTCGTATTCATGGCCTCATCATTTGACTCCTTTGTTGCATATCAAAATCTGATACTTAGATCCCCGACTTCGATCAGTATTAGGGCTTTGGTGGCATAAACCAATGAGAATGGAGTAGCCCCGGTACTAGACTTCGCAGTCGTGCGGTATACCCAAAGGACTTCAGAAAGGATCTCCTTCCATTTCCCTTTGGTGTCGGTTAACCTTTTCTTAAGGTTTTGATTATGGTTTTGGTGGTCGATTCAGCTTGCCCGTTCCCACTAAGGTGTCGATAAGATTCATTTTATCTTATGATCTTTGAGATCCCCGACTTCGACCGGTATTAGGGCTTCGGTGCCATAAACCAATGAGAACGAAGTATCCCCAGTACTGGATTTTTCAGTCGTGCGGTATGCCCAAAGGACTTTGGGCATGATCTCTTTCCATTTCCCTTTGGTGTCGGTTAACCTTTTCTTAAGGTTTTGGATTATAGTTTTGTTGGTCGATTCGGCTTGCCCGTTCCCACTAGGGTGATAAGGTGTCGATAAGATTCATTTTATCTTATGATCTTCGAGAAACTTGATCACTTTGCTGCCGATAAACTATTTCCCGTTGTCACACACAATTTTGAATGGCATCCCGAACCAGACATATGATGTGGTCCAAAATGAAGTCGATGAATTCCTTCTCCCTAACTTCTCGTATGCCTGTGCTTCAACCTAGTTAGAAAAATAGATAGTCATAAATAAGATAAATTGAGCCTTACCTGGCGCCCATGAAAGAGGGCCGACGATGTCCATTCCCCACTTCATAAATGGCCATGGTGACAAGACCGAGTGCAGCTATTCCCCGGGTTGGTGAATCATCAGAGCATATCTTTGGCATTTGTCACATTTTCGAACGAACTCCTTCGCATCTTTTTCCATGTCGATCCAATAATAGCCGGTTGTGATCACCTTTTGAATCAATGATTCGGTGCCTGAATGATTTTCGCAAGTGCCCTCGTGAACATCCCTCAGAATGTACTCGGTATCTGCTGGCCCCATACATATTGCTAGTGGGCCATCGAACATTCTTCTGAACAAGGTTCCACCATCGGACAAGATGAATCGGGCTTCCTTCGTGCGTAGGTCCCTCGATTCTTTTGGATCTGAGGGAAGTTTCCCGGTTTTCAAATACTCTACGTATTTATTTTTCCAATCCCATGTTAAGCTAGTGGAGTTTATCTCGGCGTGTCCTTCTTCTACTACTGACCCCATGAGTAGTACCACTGCCCCTGAGTTGAGTTCGTCATCCTCGACCGACGACCCTAAGTTTGCAAGGGCATCGACCTCACTATTTTGATCTCGACGTACGTGCTGCAAAGTCCATTCTTTAAATCGATGTAACGTTACCTGTAACTTATCTAGGTACCTTTTCATTCATTTTTCTTTGACTTCGAACGTTCCGTTAACTTGATTCACCACAAGGAGGGAGTCACACTTAGCTTTGATTACCTCCGCCCATAAAAATATCATTCATTTTTCAAAAATTCAGAAGGGGCATTTTTCAAACCCAAAGGCATAACATTCCACTCGTATTGACCCATAGGGACATTAAAAGCAGTTTTATACTTATCCGCTTCAAATATTTGAATTTGCTAGTAACCCGATTTTAAATCGAATTTAGAAATAATTATAGCATCATGTAACCTATCTAATAAATCATTTTTATTAGGAATATGATACCTGATCCATTTCAAAACCTTATTAAGGGGTTTATAATTTATAATTAGTTCTAGACCTGCAATTATGGCCTCATATTCAGCATCGTTGTTAGTCAATTTCACAGTTCTAATGGATTGTCTAACTATGTTGCCTGTGGGTGGCTTCAGTACGATGCCAAGTCTGGACCCCTTTGTGTATGAAGAAGTGGCGGACTCGATAAATATCGCTTAAGTTCTTCCAAGGAACGTTGGAATTTTGGGGTCCATGTGAAGTTGTTTTTCTTCTTCTGCAACGAGAAAAATCGTTGACTTTTATCGGAGGACCTCAAGATGAATCGCCCCAGGGCGGCTATGCCCCCGGTTAGCCTTTGCACGGTCTTCACGTTGTCCACTACCGTGATATCCTCGATAGCTTTGATCTTGTCGGGGTTGATCTCGATTCCTCGGTTGGATACCATGCATCCGAGAAATTTATCTGATCCGACTCCGAACGCGCATTTTTTCAGATTCAACTTCATGATGTACTTCTTCAATATACTAAAGGTTTCCTGCAAATACTTTAAGTGGTCCTCTTCTCACAGGGACTTAACTAACATATCGTCAATATAAACTTCCATAGATTTCCCTATTTGTTCTTCGAACATCCGATTTACTAGGCGTTGGTAAGTGGCACCAGCATTTTTTAATCTAAATGGCATTACGTTATAGCAGTATGTGCCATACTTAGTGATGAAGGATGTCTTTTCCTGATCATCCGGGTTCATTTGTATTTGGTTGTACCTGGAGTAGGCATCGAGAAAACTGAGGATCTCGTGGCCGGCGTGGCATCGATCATGTAATCGATGTTAGGCAAAGGGAAAGAGTCCTTGGGGAATGCCTTATTTAAGTCCTTGTAATCCACACACATTCTTAGTTTGTTCTTTTTTTTAGGGACTATTACTACGTTTGCTAGCCATTCCAGGTATTTGACTTCCCGGATGGACCCTATTTTAAGGAGTTTAGTTACCTCGTCCATGATGAAGGCATGCTTGATCTCGGACTGGGGTCTCCTCTTCTGCTTCACCGGATGGAATTTTGGGTCCAGGCTCAGTTTATGAGTGGTGATAACCGGTGGGATCCCTGTCATGTCGAGATGGGACCCAGCAAAACAATCCATGTTAGCTATAAGAAATTGAATGAGTTTTTTCCTGAGCACGGGAGTTAATCCTTTGCCCAGGTATACCTTTCGATCGGGCTGATGTTCGATCAGTATTACTTGCTCCAGCTCTTCGACCGTTGATTTGGTAGCGTCGGAATCATCGGGGACTATGAAGGATCGAGGAACCCCATAATCATCATCTTCATCAGTCTCCTGCTTGTCTAGTTGGGTCAAGGACGACATCGGTGATTGCTATTTAGCTTCCTGTTTTGCTTTTGAATATGGCTCCTTTGTCGATGAGAGTGTTGATATTGGAATTACTTCATCAACGACAAACATTTCCTTCACGGCGGGTTGCTCCCCGTAGATCGTTTTAATCCCCTCATGTATTGGGAATTTCAGCACTTGGTGAAGAGTCGAGGGCACAACCCTCATGTTGTAGATCCACGGTCTTCCGAACAGGGCGTTATATCTCATGTCCCCTTCGATCACATAGAACTTGGTCTCCTGGATGGTTCAGGCTGTGTTTATCGGTAAAGTTATTTCTCCCTTAGTAGTTTCACAAGCCATGTTGAATCAGTTTAGCACTCGGGCTGCAGGCACGATTTGGTTCTGTAGGCCGAGTTGTTTTATGACCCTCGATCGAATGATGTTGGCCAAACTACCTGGATCAATTAACACACGTTTAAATTGAGTTTTATTCATGAGTACGGATATTACCAATGCATCATTATGGGGCTGCATGATTCCTTCTGCATCTTCGTCATTGAAAGATAAAGTTCCTTCTAGTATGTAATCTCGAGTCCGTTTCTCCCTTGTGATTGATACTTTGGTGCGCTTTAACATCGGACCTTAGGGAGCATCGACCCCTCCGATGATCATATAAATGATGTGTTGAGGTTCTTCTTGCTCGTTTTGTTTATTGAGATCCCTGTTTCTGAAATGATTCTTGGGTTGGTCGCTCAGAAACTCCCGAAGGTGCCCATTGTTGAATAACCGGACTACTTCTTCTCTTAGTTGTCGACAATCTTCTGTTCTGTGGCCATGGGTGCCATGATATTTGCACATTTGGTTGGGATCTCTTTGGGCTAGATCGGTTTGTAAAGGTCGAGGCCATTTGGTATCTTTAATGCATCCAATAGCCGATACGATGGCAGCTGCATCAATATTAAAATTGTACTCTGATAACCGTGGTGCTTCTTTAGGCCCGACAGGCCTGTCGAAGCCGTTCTTACTCATGAGCCCTCGAGATCTCTAGCCTCGATCACTTCTCCTTTCATTTCATACAGGATTTCGCCCTGATCCTCTACTCTTTCGATCTCCATTATATGGATGGTATCGATCTATGTTCAACCTCGGTTCTCTGTCAATGTCCCTCTTGATTATAGCGATGGGTCTGATAGGATAAACGGACCTGGAAGGAGCCCCAAGTTGATCGTCTTCGACCCTGATCTTCGATTGATACCGATTATGCACATCGGCCCAAGTAACAACCGAGTATTCTGTCAAATTCTGCTTTAACTGTTGCGAAGCCATCGAGCTTCGAAGATTGAGTCCTTGGGTAAAAGCTTGAACAACCCAATCATCGGCGACCGATGGAAGGTCCATCCGTTCCATTTGGAATCGAGACACGAATTCTCTGAGCATTTCGTTGTCCTTCTGCCTTACCTTGAAAAGGTCCGACTTCCTAGTTTCAACCTTGATGGCCCGACGTGTGCCTTTACAGAAGAATCTGCAAGCATAGAAAATGAGTCAATAGAATTAGGTGGTAAATTATGGTACCATATCATAGCTCCCTTTGACAGGGTCTCTCCGAATTTCTTTAGTAAGACAGATTCGATCTCGTCATTCCCTTTGATAGCACATGTGTAAGAGGTGACATGCTCGTTCGGGTCGATCGTTCCATTGTACTTAGGAATCTCGGGCATGCAGAATTTCTTGGGAATTGGCTTGGGAGCTGCCCTTGGGGGGAAAGGTTTTTGCACGAACTGTTTGGAATCCAGACCCTTCAATATTGGCCGTGCCCCTGGGATTTGATCGACCCTGGAGTTGTAAGTTTCTACCTTCTTGTCGTTTGCCTCGATCTTCTTTTTTCCTGACTCAATTCGTTTTTGCAGTTCTTCGAGCATCTTCATGATTGTAGGATCGGTCCCCGCTTCTTTCCCGTTTGCTTTTCTTGAAGCCGATTCGACCCTGTGGACAACTTCCCGGGATAGCTCGGGCTCGATCCTGCTCGATGGGTGATTCTGGTATTGGAGCTGGGCTATCGCTGCCTGTTGAGCCTGCAACATTTCGAAGATCACTCGCAGGCTGATCCCGTCCTCTTCGCCGCCATGTGTGCTTCGAGCGGCTGATCGAACATCTCCACGGACGCTGCCCTCGGGATCGACGACCAAATTTGTGTTGATGGCTACATGAGAGGTGGCGTCAATTGGATCTATAGCCGGAACTCCATTGAGGCCAACCGGAGGTGCGTCGTTCCCTGGCGCTATATTATCATTTTCGCCGTGGTGACCGAAATCATTGTCAACGTTCATGGGTGCTGATTGAGAGTTCGACATTTTGGTCCTGGAATCAAAGATACTCCAAAGAACAAGTGTAAAATAGTGTGTGTTATAAAAGTTTGTACGAGATAATCACTATTATCCTTAGCCTCACGGTGGGTGCCAAACTGTTTATCCTCAAAATCGGATAACAATTGAATTTGTGCGCGATTTTAAGAATACGTGATATAGCTTGATACAAATTAAGAAAACAAATTAATATTGAAATTGACGATAAAAGAATAAATGTAAACCACACAAATTGAACAGCCTTGGCCTTCAAATTCGATCAACCTCGAACCAAGAAACACCTCAACTGATGTAAGAGCAGAATAACAAGATGATAAAGGCTAGAAATAACAGTATATTGCTTTGTGCCGCGTATTGCAATGTGTGTTACAAATGATCAGACCCCCTTTATATAGTAGGGGAGTCCTACTCTTGATACAATTCTATACAAGGTAAAAAATCTCATGATTTGCTAATTAATCGGCCTCTCCTTGATATGCGCCGGGATTTCTGCTGTGATCTCCAACCGATCGCGGATATTTTGGCCTTATGTTATTTGGCTCGACAAATTTTCCTCGATCTTGTTCGGTCCCGAGGTCACGAGCTCAACGATGTAACTTCGTACCTTGGTTCGATATAACTTGAGATCGAGCTCTAACTTGTCATATTTCAGTCTCGATTGGTCACACAAAAGGCGAACCCGATTTCGACCGTATACACATCGCACAAACATTTCTTTCACTACATCTCCAGTAACAACTAATTAGTAGACATATCATTGACCCACAAACATACTTCAATTCCCTGACAAACGATTTGGTTTAAAGTCAAAAAGACATTAAGCAATATTTTTTTGAACTGTTCGAAAACTAATTTTCAGATCACTTGTAAGCCAATCGAAGCCACATTTATTATGACGGTACTCAAAATAATTATGTGCATTTTAGCTACAAAATTGAAGTGCTCTATTTGTAAGAAATCTTATATTTTAATAGTAGCACCAGGACAATGTAAGAATATACCAAGATATTTCTAAGTTCCCTCCATTCTCCCCAACCACTCATTCGGCTCACATTTAAAGTATGAATCATGAACAAATTCCTATATATTTATTTATGCCCCTACCAACCCAATGCTAGCTCCTCAGAATTTCTTTTAATTTGTCTAAAGCTCTCATACTCTTTCAGTGAAACAAAATGATGCGTTTGTTATAAACTGTGTTCCTCTTGCTAATGGTTGTCTTCGCCACGGGTAAATATTTCTATATCTTGCTCTTTCTAACTTCTTTCCAGTAATCACGTTCTCTTGTCGACTTACTGCTTCCGGCTCAGATATAATAGCTTCACTTGTTGTTTTTGGCTCAAATACACACAGACGCGGAACCAGGATTTCAAAACGATGATTTCAAGGGTTAATAACTAAATTCTAAATTTAATATGTGTATATATTTAATAAATTTATTAACATAAATACACCAGAGCAAAAACTATTAGGTGCGGTCGAATCCACGGTCGGACTTCTAGCTCAGCCCCTGCCCCTGACACACCCACCAACTTTCTTTATATATTTGAATCAACTATTAAAAGTATATATTTGTGTGAGGGGTTTTGAATCACTTAATTGTGATAAAAGAGTACAAGCTAGTGCAATACTAACATTGTAATCCTCACTGGCCTGAAATAATAAAGGATCACCTTTACTTAACCAAATTGGCATTTTTCTGATATTTTACTAAACCAAAGGTTTTTAATGTGCTTAAGATAGTTTTATGAACCGATCTATTCATTATTTTGGTGATTGTGTTTGATATGTAAAAAAGAAGAGATGGGGCCAGTAATGGTGGCAGAGGCAAGGAACTGCGAGTCGCAAAGCGAACGGTTTAAAGGAGTGTGTGTAAGTAACAGAAACTGTGCTTCTGTTTGCAATACAGAGGGCTTCCCTGATGGAAAATGCAAAGGGTTACGTCGCCGATGCTTTTGTCTCAGAAACTGTTAATCTCTCTACTAAGTGGAGCAGTTAACCATGTATAAGAATAACGTGCAATTACATATATAGCACCATAGCTACTGTCTTGTTATCGTCGAACACCATAACTAGAAATGTATGATGTTAAATAAGGAAAATCAGATGGGGGCCTGACATGCTGTTTCATTTGGGCAGTTTTCCTCTTCCAATTCTATAGTTTGTTCTTCTTGGCTCATGTTTGTCTGACTTTCATTGTGAGAATGTATAAAGTGTTGAGTTTGTCGATTTCCCTGCTTGGTTGTCTTATTGCTTTGTTTTTTTTTGCTATTGTTACCGTTTTTATTTTCAGTAGTCTCAACATGGCTTTTTCACTTATGTTTTTCTTTTTCAAACGTTTTGAAAATATGTTTTTCTTGAGCCGAACTCTTCTGAAGAAAGTCAACTCCAAAAGATAGGAGTAAAGTCTGCGTACATATTAATCTATCAAAATTTCACATTTTGGGAATACACTAGCCATGTTGAGTTTGTCGATTTCAAGACAAATTTGTCCCTTGGGCTACGAACCATTGAGTCCTAAAGCATGTAGCATGTCAACTTATACTCTCCTTTATCACTTTATTTTTCTCTCTTTCTAAGGTAAAATTTGTCTAGTCATATGCACTTGTTCTTTGAAAGCTTACTAATTTTAGAAACCTGTCAGTCTCTTTCCCTGACTTCGCTCTTATAAACGAGTCCGGAATCAAAATATGGTTCTTTTGGACTCAAAAATTAAAATGTGTGGGAAAAAAACTGATGACTATAATATATATAACGTCCTTTTAAAAGGCCCTATATCTTAACGGCCGTTTGCCTAGTTAAGTATAACGCCCTTTTAAAAGGTGCTATATTTAAACCTGAAATGAGCGGCCCACCAAACCAGAAACGCTCCCCCCCCCCCCTTGTTAAGGAAAAAAAGCTCGAGTGGAGCCCATCGGTCCCACAAAAAGTATAGATTCTCAGTCTCACATCTTAGCTAAGGCGTTATCTCGTAGTGGGTTGCTCATTTCGGCTCAAATTCACCAATTCTTCAACTTTCCAAAAATTTTAAATCGAGATTTTCCGACTTAGTTTTTGTTAAAAGTCATGTATAAAAAATGTCTATTAGTTATTTTTAATGTGCTCTATGTTATTTTGTGATTGTTTTGCGATTTAATTAATTTATTATTTTTTATCCGGACTATAGTATTAGTGTGCTAAAAAATTAGTAAAATAGATAAATTATTATTAGTTGTTAAAAAAATATTAATTAGTTACTTTTTACTGTGGTATATGTATTTTCGTGATTAAATAAATTTATTATTTTTATCCGGTTTAGATTATTTATTTGCTAAAAGACTAATAAAATAGATAAATTGTTACTTTATTTCCCTGTAGTGGTATCTTGTGGCCTAATATAGTGCTCGTATTTGTAATGTAGTGCCCTTTTAGCGTAGTAAAATGTAGTGCCCTTTAGCGTAGTATCTTTGTAGTTATTGAAATTAATCATTTAAATATCTGTTAAATCCAAAAATATGTCAAAAAAGCTGATAGTTCAAACACAAACTCTCTCCAATTCTAGTCAACAAACGTAAGAAAATAACATGAGAAAACAACAATATTTGTCAAACTAAGTATTGTTATATGAATATTTAATAATTAAATCCTGTATAGTTATTAAAATTAATTATTTAATTTTATTATAGTAAAAAATAAGTGAGTAACAAACAAACATATAAAATAATAAAACTAACATATAAAATAATAAACTACCATATAAAATAATAAACTAACATATAAAATAACAGTCCTGCTGAATGATAAATCGGGGAACTTTTCTCTCATGAACACAAGAACATTGGATACCTTGGTGCTACTGGGTCTCAAATATAGTGTCCGGAACTAAAATATGATTCATTTGGACTCAAACTATGTATTGTTATATGAATATTTAATAATTAAATCATGTATAGTTATGAAAATTAATTATTTAATTTTATTATAGTCAAAAAATAGGTGAGTATCAAACAAACATATAAAATAATAAAACTAACATATAAAATAATAAGCAAACATATAAAATAAGAAACAAACATATAAAATAGTAAACTAACATATAAAATATAAAAGTAACACATAAAATATAAAATTATAATATTGAAAATGTATCAACCTAATTAACAATATAATAAAAATATCGAATAAATTTTAATATTAAAGGTATTGCAATATATTTAAAGATGTTAAGCAATGAAAAAGAAAAATACTTTAATTAATATTGTTCAATTTACAGTAGTCGTCATGGAGGTTCCGCATGTGCATCCCGGACCTGCCTCGCTAGAGCTACTATTGCTACAGGCCGAGCATAGGTCTTCGTACATATGGGAGGGGCAATTATTGGCCCAGACGTTCTGTGCTAGAAGAGTAGACGATATGTGGGACTTTCTTAGGGCCCACCATCTCCATCCCCGTATAGTCAGACGCCTTCAGGATACAGATTTCTATAGGATTATTGAGATTGCCCGGCTGTAGCTGGATTGGTCGTTGATCACGGTTTTGATAGAGCGGTGTTGCCCGGAGACGCACACATTCCATTTACCGCATGCTATCAGAGATTATATGGTATTGCAGTACTTGGAGATGTTGCAGCGGCTTACCGGTTTCCAGTCAGCGGATGAGGCTGTATTGGTTTGGGCTAGTCGTCTACAGTTGACGCCCGCCCGACTGCATCTAGAGGCGTTGCATGCGGACATTACGGATGATACACCTGATCTTCATATTAACCGGTACACGAGGTTGTTGCTGTTGCTTATGTTTGGAGGGGTATTGTTCCCGAACACTTCGGGAAACCTAGTCAGCTTGAGATTTCTTCATCATCTTGAGCGGCTAGATCATTTACATGATTACAGCTGGGGTGTTGCTGTTCTTGGTTACTTGTACAAGCAGATGTGTCGGGCGAGCATGGGCACCCAGCGAGACGTTGTCGGATTTTTGCCGCTGCTTCAGGTGAAAACATAGTCAATTATTTTCATGATTATAACATATATAGTAAAAATATACCTTAAGTTTTACGTCCACATTGTATATTAGGTTTGGGCATGGGAGCGGTTCCTACAGTTGTAGCCACCTCTACCACCCTTCATTCTGGATGCACCACCTCCACCACTTGTCCCTTTAGCTAGGAGGTGGGTTGATAGGCGGGGATACAGACGCGAGTACGAGGCTCGACATAATCTCCCCTATTGTAGGGATTTGTTGGATTTGTTGGAGGGCGCGCAGGTAAATGTATTCTTAAGTTTACTTGTCCTGGCTTTATATGTGTTGCGTATACTCAGGGTTCCTGTTATTACTTAATCGTTCATTAGGAGGCCATACAGCGACGAGCTAATATCGGGTTTGCCCGATTATTGCTCGACCGGCCGAATTATGTGGAGCTCTTCCATCCCGTTGATGTGTCTCGATATTATCGAGCATCATGCCACTGAGCGATTCCTTCGCCAGTTTGGTCAACCACATCTTGTACCTCCACCGCCCGCTTGGCATAGGACACATTACCAGCGGGATGATCGTTCCAGGGTTGACCAGACATATGTGGCATGGCTAGAGGCGCATATCGATATTTGGGACCAGCAGCATAACCTGATTCCACCCCCTCCACATGACCGGACGGATGGTGAGCATGAGTATATGGGCTGGTACCGCAGCGTTACTCGACTTTTCGTCGGGAATCCCGTTCATCGCGCTAGCGGTCGGTACGTTTCATATGCCGGGAGGCACGAGGCACTGGTATGTTATTTGGTATACTTACTTAAAATGTTAACCTAGCGTTCCGTAATTAATATTTTACATGTTGTGTAGGCTATTGGCCTACATCTGTTCTACCAGTTGGGACTGCAGATACAGTAGCATACCGGCGAGGGAGCGGCCGCTTTGCATGAGTATGGCCGGCAGGTTACAGATATGGCTTCCCGGACATTGAGGCAAGCCCGAGATGATGAGCTCTTAGGATACGAGGCTGATTATGTGGCACCAAAGAAGTACCATAGTGGGCAGGCGTGCCCAGAGAGGTAGGGCGGGATGGGATGCGCCTCAGGCCAACCAATGCTTTAAAGCATACAGGCTGTGGGACACATTGACATTTTTTATTATCTGTACATATGACATTCAGTATGTGATAGCAACATTATTTATGGTTTATATTATATGCGCATGTGTCCTTATTTCTCGGTTTATTTATTAGTTTAATACTACAATATAAAAACAAATATAGCAACTTAACATAATTTAAATTCGGTACAACTAATAAAAATACATGACACGGAAAACATAAAGATAAAATACTAACTCAACACATCCATGTGTTTGTTTAGTCACTATCGCCCATTATTCTCTGCTTCAACCACTTAAATTTTTCTTCCAACCTATTATTTTCTTTTTTCGCCTCTTTTAGTTTCTCCTGCACTGCCGCAAGTTGTCGTTGTAGTTTAAAGATCTAGAGTTCGTATTCACCGACCATATTCTCAACATACTGCAAATATGATTTGTAGTATTCTTGTAAATACGATTTGTAGTATTCTTGTAAATACGATTTGTAGTAAGCAACAACAGGATACAAATTGATAACAACAGTGTTAAGTGCTTCAACCCAAAATCTATTTGGAAATTTAGCCTTTGAAAGAAAGCATCTAATTTTCTCAACTAGAGTTCTATTCATCCTCTCTGCCAAACTATTCAATTGAGGTGTCTTGAGTAGAGTTTTCTGATGACGAATTCCTTGTTCTATGTAATAGTTATCAAAGGGATCACAATATTCACCACTATAGTCATTGCAAATACATTTTAATTTCTTTCCCGTCTATCTCAAAGCTAAGGCCTGAAATTCCTTAAACATGCCAAGTGCTTGATCTTTGAATTTCAAAGGATACACCCAGAGCTTGCGAGAATGATCATGAATGAAGGTCATAAAGTACAGTGCACCACCTTTTGACTTTACTTTAAAAGGATCACACAAATCAGAGTGTACTAGCTCTAATAATTCAGGCTTTCTTGAAGGAGGATGGCTATGAAAGGAAACCATTTTATGTTTGCCAGCTAAATAATGGACACACCTTTTTAGCTTTGCTTGTTTTAGTCCAGGAAGCAAACATTTTTAGCGAAACACGTAACCCCTCTCTCGCTTATATGACTCTGTCTTTTGTGCCACAATTATGATAAAGTGTCACTTTCTACTAGATTTATGGAGTCATTGAGAATAAAGCCCTATGTCACATATAAATGAGAAGACTTGATTGCTCGAGCAACTACTAATGAGCCCTTAGTGAGCTTTCATTGTCTATTAAAGAGGGCATTATGGTAACCTTCATCTTCTAATCTTCCTGCGGAGATCAAACGAAAAGAAAAATCTGGAGCATGCTTGACATTATGAAGAACTAACATTGTACTATTATTAGTTTTAAAATAAATTGTGTCAATACCAAACACCTTAACCTCATTGACATTGCAAATCTTTAACACCCCAAAGTCAACAAGAGTATAAGATGAGAAAAAGTCTTTTTTTGTGTGACATATGAGGTAGCTCCAGAATCTACTATCCAGCTCGTCTCATAGGATACCAAATTGGTAATGTTTTCATCATAAGAAAAAGAAGAAGGTCATCTCGAATAATAGCAATAATATTGTTCTCATTATTTTTAACCTTCTTTCCTTCTCTGGTGTCTTGCTTCAACTTGTGGGAAAACCTTTTTGATATGTCCTTTCTTGCCACAATGGTTACACGAATAATTATGATATTTGGACCTTGACTTACTTCTGCTTTTACCTCTGCTCCTCGAAATTTTTGTTCTATCTCTCTCCCGGTCTTCTGTATTCAAAACATCTTCTTATGATGACGATCCCTGAGATTTTCTTCTTACTTCCTCGTTCAACACACCACTCTTGGAATATTCCATGGTTACCTTACCTGCAATAGCTGAATTTGTCAAAAAAACATGAAGAGTCATCCCAAGAATCTGGCAGAGTATTAAGAAGCCAAAGTCCTTGTATCTCATCATCAAAATTAATTTTCATTCTAGACAGCTGATCAAGGACGCCCTAAAATTTATTTATATGATCAAGGATATGACTGCCCTCCTTGTATTTAAAAGTTATCAATTGCTTTAGCATGAATAACTTGTTGTTCTCAGTTTTTAAAGCATAAAGAGTCTCTAATTTTTTTCACAATGATCTCACATGTGTCTCATTCACAATATAATAGCGAATATTGGCTTTAACACATTATCGTATATATCCACATACTTGTTGGTGCTTGAAATTCCAATCTTCATCAAATATAGTCTCGGGTTTATAAGTTGCAAAAATGGGTAGATGCATCTTCTTCACGAACAACAAATCTTTCATCTTGCTTCTCCAAACATTATAATTGCTCTCATTTAAACATATCATCTTGCTCATATTCGCATCTATTCTGTAAAAATTCCTCGATAAATAACCAACGCTCTGATACAATTATTATGTCGTTAAAGAGGCAAATATGAAAATAAAGAAGATAAAGAATACCAAATTTTAATGTGGAAAACCTTTCAATCGAAGGTAAAAACCACAAGATCACAAAGATCCAAAAAGCTCCACTATAACAATAAGAAGGTTATAATTTTTTTCAAATTGACTATACAACAAGTGCCAAATATGGAGCAGCAATGGCAACAAGAGCAACAACAAGTCAATTGAAAAAAGAGGAAAAGTCACAAAAATAGAGTTGGTGTTCGGGGCACGAAATCAGATGCTACGGGCCTCCAAATTCGATCTCCACCTTTCAAATCGAAGACCAAGATGTTAGGAATACTCAATTAAAATTTCAACCCGTTCTAACGTGAACGAATTGGAAAATGTGATTTGAAGTTGGCTGGTCGAAACAAAATCTACAGCAAAACGAACACTTTTTCTTTTCTTCTCTCTTGATGGAAGCTCTTTCAAAAATTACTTTATGTGCTAAGGTCTTTCAAAGACTTATACTAATGAGCATAGAACAATTCTCCAAAGTTACTCTATTTATAAATAATGAGTAGTGCTTTCTTTTAAAGTCAAAATCAACTCCAAATTGGAATAAAAATCGAATCCAATTCCGAATAGGAATGAAAATCAAAAGAGAACAAGGTTGGCCATTAGGAATTTGGTTGGACAACATGAGCATGAGCCCAACAAACTCTCCATCTAGCCAAGGGGCCAAATATATCTTCAAGTAGAAGAACTATTGATAGGTTTCATGCCTACCAATTTTCTGCAACACTCATGTGTATTGGCATGCTTAACTACAAAATTTTTCATATAAATCTCCTCACATGAATCACCATAAAAAAAGCAGTCTTTACATCTATTCTTTCAACCTCTAAATCTAGACTCGCGGCTAAGCCTAGATCACACGTATAAATAAACATCTTCACAACCGGAAAAAAAATTCAACAAAGTCAACTTCAAGGAGAGGAGGATTGGAAATGTGAATGCTCTTATCTCCTACCAGGGATTTTGTCTTTATCTAATTATCTTTCCATTTTATTTAAATTATTCAGTTAATAAATTGAATAAAACGTCAGTCTGGAAACAAGTTAACTTAAATAAATATTTAAAAGGCAACTTGTAAAAGGAGATCAATTTAGTGGAGGTAAGGTTTGTATTCCAAAGAACACACTTGATTAGGCTAGTTATGAGTTTTATTTTTACAAAAATAAATCATAATTTCAAATGTTTCTGTTTAGCTTACGTGAACTCAAGAAAATTTGAAAAGAAAGAAGGATTGGTATAACAATGGAGATGGATCTCGATATTAACTATAGTACATCTTCTCCCATATTGTTTCTTTCTTTTTCTTTTTTCCACTTCCCACTATGTCATGACAGTTCGTTGTCCGAGGCCATCTTGTCCTTTATCTTTATCCCTTTAATTTTCTCTCAACTCCAACCACAATAAAACCCTTTCCTTTATGCTAGAGCAAAGTGAACCAATTAATTAATTATGTTTCAATTCAAACAATTTCGAATCAATTATATAACTTTTTTACAAATCTATCTATTCTAGTTTAAGATTCGATTAGAGGAAATATGTTGTAACAAATTGTCGGTCAATGTAAAAATAGTATTTCATTATAATGACTTTTTTGTTATGAGTTCTCATATTAAATTTATAATATAATGTAATATGAAATTTGTTAAAAACGACGGTACACTCATAAAATAAAAAGGATAACATCACTTTTGTCCATGTTTGCACTGAAAAGGTGGAGCTTGCAAGCACTGGAAAGGTCGTACAACTTCATGTGGTTTATAGTTGTCTACTTTCCCAGTGTCGGTATGATTAAATTATATTCATCTCTTTCATTAGTAGCCCCCACCCCCTCCCCCCTCCAAAGTATGGGTGTCAAGGGACTGGGCCGGGCTATTGGAAAAGGAGACCGGCCGCTCTCTGTACCGAACCGGTTATCAGTTTCAAAATACCGATTTTATCGGTTCTGTGTCTCGTCGGTGAAAATTTGAACCAGAATAGTTCCGGGCCAAAGAGGTCGAGCCGGACCATTTTTTTGTATTTTGTATAACTATCGTAATTTATATTAAGATAAAGTAAAAATGTAAAACATAAAAATAATCTTATAAAAAGAGTGTTTGAATAAATTTCAAAGGTTTTAAAAGTCTTATATTTGAATATTTCATTAACAATTTAAGATAATATAATGAAGATGAAAAAAAATTTAACTTATAATTTGCAAGTTCTTTTTTTAATTCAAACTTGCAAATTAAAGTTTACATTTTACAAAGGTTTTGCATTCAAATTTGAATTATTAAATATAAATCAAGAACTTCAAAGGTTTTGCATTGCCTTAGTAAGTTCTTCATAATCAATATGAATTCCATGGCCATCTTCTCGAGTGTTAAATTCAGATGGGTTACCATGTGTTAATATATCTCCAAGTTTCTCGTCTTCTGATTTATCAACATCTTCACGTCCCTGATTTCTTCGTTCCGATCTAATCCAATCTCTGAAACATACTAAAACTTTCAAAGCATTGCTTCCCAATGAGTGATGGGTGTCTCCTACTTGTTGTCTCGCTTGACTAAATGCACTCTCTGATGCAACAATTGAAATTGGCACATTTAGCACGTCCCGAGCCATAGCAGAAAGAATAGGAAATTGCTTTTCATTCTTATGCCACCATCCCAACGGTGAAAATTTCTTGGTGCGAGGCTCTGTTTGCTTTTGCAAGTAGAATTGAAGTTCATCAATATTCCTGCTACTGGTTTAAGTGAAACGAAATGTAGACCAAATATTATAACCATCAAGGCCTTCATCTTCATCCATAGTAGCAGATACAGTAGAAGTAGTACAATGCATAGTGAGATTAACATTGCCTACATTAATAGCATCATCAATTATATTTGCATAATAATTATATAATTATTGTAAATAATTATTTAGCTTGTTCATACAACAATATATATTTGGGTTTTTTAGTTGGTCCAATCACCATATAATTATATAAAGCATTGATTAATTTGTGACAATTAGACATCTTAATAGAATGATTTAAAACAACACCAATTAAGTAAATAAGAGGAATTGGAAAGAAATATTTTTTGAATTTTGCTTGCATTTTTTCAACAACATCCTTATATTTTTCTTTTTTCTTAAATTTAGAGAGTAAAAAAGAAATTTCAGCTATATGTACTAAAGCCATAGTAACAGTAGGGTAATATCTCCAGAAAACTCAATAGTAGCTGTATAAACGTTATGTAAAAATTTAACAACATCATTAATGGCCTCCCAAGTATAAGTTATTCGCATACAGTTTGGATCAGTACAATGAGCATTAACAACTTCAGTTATCGGCAATCTATATTTGTAGCAACATTTTAAAAATAAGTATGTATAATTCCATCCAGTAACAATTTCATCTGGCATGAATCTGGGGTTAAGGTTATGTTCGGTACACTTAGTCTTAAATTCCCTAATTCTAAATTGTCTATTATTTCCTTGAATAATACCAACTGCTCTTCTAACATGAGTAATCTCAGTCGAAAATAAATCAAGGTCACTTTTAACAATTAAATTATAAACATGACATGCACACCTAACATAAAAATTTTTGTCAAGTGGTGGTTTCAAATGCAATCTTAATATTGAAATAACGCCATTATTGTTTGAAGCATTATCAAAAGACATACACAACTTTTTTATTAAGATTGTAAAATTCAATAACTTCGCAAATAATAGTACTTATAAAAATACCAGTATGACTTTGATATTCATCATATTTAAAAGCGACAATACGTTTTTGCATACAATAATTATCATCTATCCAATGACATGTAATTGTCAAATAATCATTTTCATTAATAGTATGGCCAATATCAGAAGTTAGAGAAATTCTACAAGGAAGTTGGTCAAACAAATAACGTATGTATGTCTAATATTGTCCATGAAGTCTAAAGATATCAGATCTACAAGTACTTCTAGGGATACCTTTAAATAAAGAATTATAAATCCTTTGAATATATATAATAAGATATGAGGAAGAAGCAAAAGAAAAAGGTAGACAACCCAAAGCAATCATTTTTTCTAACTCCTCATGATCCTTCATTTTATCATGTTTCATAAGTCCTCCAATACTAGGGTTTAGAGTTCTTTGATTTTCATCTAAATTAGAGCCACATTCTATAGGATGATTAATTCTCATATGTCTACTAAGTGTCTCAGTCCCCTCTAAACTTCCCCCAGTCTTATGTTTAAAATCATCTTTACAAATTTTGCATCTAACTCTATCAGAATTCCTTATTTCCTCAAAATATTTCCAAGCTTTACTTCTCCTTCTCCGATTACTAGCTGGGGCCACAAATGGTCTACTACTAGTGCCACGACCACCACCCCTGCTACCAACTCCAATACTACTAGGTGTAAGTGATGTCTCATCTTCAATTTCTAATTCATTATCTTCTATACCGAAATCTTCCTGTAATTGTTCATAATCTATATTATTATGAGGTGATGTTTCAAAAACATGTGTAAAGTCATTTAAATTACTACTAGAAATTGAAGTAGTACCTCTTTTTCTATTTTCCCGATTACTCCAATTAGCAACCTTATTACAAACTCTTTTTGCAGCATTAAACATATCGTGAAAATTTAACTACTAATAAAAATTAAATATGCAAATAAAATATTAAATAAGATAAGAGTTGGAACGAGTTGTCACGACTCGAAATTTTCCATCGACGGGGCCGTGATGGCGTCTAACATTTCACTTGCTAGGCAAGCCAACGTTAGAGAATCATTAAACCAATTCCTTATTCCCATTCAGTAATTAACAATAATTAACTAAGATGAAATATAATAAGTACGGAATATCATAAAACTGTATTAATTACTACCACCTAGATCTAGAGTTACAATTCACGAGCATTCTATAATTTACTACAAGTAATAGTCTAAAAGAAATACAACTGTCTGAATGAAAGAAACAGTAGAACAAAAAAGATAGACGGGGACTTCAAGATCTGTGAACGCCGACAGATCTACCTTGAGTCTCCGGACAGCGGACCAATAACAAAATCTCTATCAACCCGAGCCGGTATTAAAATCTGCACAGAAATAGAGAGTGCAGTATCAGAACAATCGACCCCATGTACGGGTAAGTGTCGAGCCTAACCTCGATGAAGTAGTGACGAGGCTAAGGCAAGGCACCTACAATCAACCTGTACAATTTAACAATGTATACGCAAATAACAGGAATGAAGATCTAAACAGGAAATGTCAGGAGGGAAGACATACTGAGGGGAATGCAAGATAAAGACCTACAACAGAATGATCACCGGAGCAGTCAATATACCATGAATCAACAGGAATAGTGAATACAATAAAGAAGAATGCACGGCATCACCCTTCGTGCTTTTACTCTCAATCTCACCATAAAATTAATAGAAACGACACGCCATCACCCTTCGTGCATTAACTCTCATATCATGGCACAGCATCACCCTTCGTGCATTAACACTCACAATATGGCACGGCATCACCCTTCGTGCATTAACACTCATAATATAGCACGTCATCACCCTTCGTGCATTAACACTCACAATATGGCATGACATCACCCTTCGTGCATTAACACTCTCCCTTACCATAATGCAATGCATAAATAACAACAGGGAGATGGAATAATAAGTACAAACCTTACTTCAATATTTGGTTCCATAATATCAATCTCAACTTTGAAATAAACACTCAATTATCACCAGAAAATTCATAAACATGATAAGAACAATAAATTGAACAACACTAGTATAACGCGTAGCAATTTGGCATAGGAATGAGACAATATAAGAAAAACAGAGAAACATGGAAAACAGGTAAATTGGCGGCGCATAAGTACTCGTTACCTCACATATACGCCGCTCACATGAATTTCACTAAGGTTCCTAATTCCCTAAAGTCAGGGTTACACACAACACTTACCTCGCTCCGAAGGTCACTTAATTCTCAATCACAGCCTTTCCTTTGAAATTCACCTCTAAACCACTCGTATCTATTCAAAAATGACTCAATAATATCAAATATTGCTAAAGGAATCAATTATATTGCATAAATTAAATTTCCCAAATTTTCCTCCAAAAAGTCAAAAAATCGACCCCGGGCCCACTTGGTCAAAACCCGAGGTTCAGACCAAAATCCATTTATCCATTAATCCCCGAGCCCGAATATATAATTGGTTTTGGAATCCGACCTCAAATTGAGGTCTAAATCCCCAAATTCCTGAAATCCTTAGTTTCTACCCTAACCCCTAATTCTACCATGAAAACTCTAGATTTTAGGTTGATAATTCAAGAAATGTAATGGGTAATTGAAACAAAATGGTTTAGAATCATTTACCAACACTTTGAGGAAGAAAATGACTCTTGAAAATCGCCTCTACCCGTTTGGTTCTTGAAAAATATTGAAGAAATGGCTTAAACGCGTGTTTGGAGTCTGTTTTAAGTCACAGGACCAGCCTTCATCGCGTTCGCGAGTCGCGAGTCTTTCTACACGTTCGCGTAAGGCAGCTCCCCCCAAGCCTTCACGTTCGCGACCCAGTGGACGCGTTCGCGTAGAAGAACATGACCCCCTCCCCCAGGTTCCTTAAACTATCGCGTTCGCAAAGGGTACCACCCCCAACGCTTCGCGTTCGCGATCAGTCCTTCGCGTTCGCGAAGAAGAAATTTCCCCTGTCCCATTTTACCTTTCGCGTTCGCGACACTACCTACGCGAACGTGAAGAAGAGCACACCAGAACAGCTGTTGCAGCAAAAATCTTAGATTTTCTAAGTGCAAATCACCCCGTAGCCTATCCGAAACTCACCCGAGCCCTCGGGGCTCCAAACCAAACATGCACACAAGTCTAAAAACATCATACGGACCTGCTCGCATGATCAAATCGCCAAAATAATACCTAGAACTCCGAACTTAGCACCAAATCGAATGAAATTCTCAAGAACACTTTAAAATTACTATTTTCTCAACCGAAAGTCCGAATCACGTCAAAAATCAACTCCGTTTCTCACCAAATTTCTTAGACATGTCTTACATATCATAATGAACCTGTATCAGGCTCCGGAACAAAAATACCCGGTACTAACAATGCCAAACATAAATTAATTCTTAAAAATAATTAATTTTTAGATTTTTAATTTTCATAAAAAATTCATAACTTGAGCTAGGGACCTCCGAATTCAATTCAGAGTACACGTCCAGGTCCCATAATTCGATACGGACACACCAGGACCATCAAAACACAGATCCGGGCCAGTTTATCAAAAATATTGACCGAAGTCAACTAAAATTAACTTTTAAGGCAAAAAATCTTATTTTCATTAGTTTTCAACATAAAAGCTTTCTGGAAACTTGCCCGAATTGTGCACGCAAATCGAGAATGGTAAAATGAGATTTTAAAGGTTTAAGAGCTCAAATTCGAGTTCTAAAACATAAAATGACCTTTTTGGGTCATCACACTAGTGCACCGAATTCCGCAATAAATTGAATACTTGATAATTTTTGAAGTCTTGAAATTGAATTTCGCAACTCCGATATTACCACGAAGAAACGTCAATTGTTCAAAGTTCAAACTTCAAATAATACCATAAATAAAATTCCAAAAAAATGAGAGGCAAATATTGATTGCAATTTAAGTGAAGAATGAGAGAATGACAATTGAGAATTTGGGTTTGAGAATTGAGAGATGAGTGAAGAAATGAAGAAGAGGGGGGTATATTTATAGTTTTTCAAAGGGCTAAATTAGTAAATACTTAAAGGGTTATTTTTGAAAAAATACCCAAAAAGGGAAATTCTTGCAAAATAGTTGTTGGGCAACGGTCAAAATGGCAGTTGACTGTTGCCAACGATCATTTTTTTCCTAAAAAAAAATTGAAATAGCCGTTGAACGGGTTCATGCCGGTCCGGTTAACTGGTTTGAACTTGACTTGACAGTACCGGTTCTGACCGGTCGAGCTAACCGGTACCTCTATCCTACCCGGCACAATCCGTTCCCCGTCCCAACCTAGTCCTGCCCGACCTCCTACCTACCGGTCCGGTCCAGTCTAAAACCGGTCTGGAACCGGGTCAACCCGGTCCGTTTACACCTTTACTCCAAAGCAACGAAAAAGAGGGATTTCGGTGGTTTAACTTATATAGTTTCGTGAAATATACATAAATCCGCGAAAAATTAGGCTAATTATGGAAAACTTCCTTGGACTTTTGAATATTATGATTGTTAATCCCTTAAACTTTCCAGCTCTTTCCAGGGGAAAATATAAATTTCTCCAAAAGGGGCTTTCATGACATAAGATTTCTTCAAAAATGGCAAAAACGTTTCTAAGGACAGTCACTAAAAAGAAACAATTGGTAACTTGTGACTTCCCAAATTGGTTAATCTTTGAATTGTATAACAGCCACTCATTAAAAATCTAATAGCATTTGTTTACCTTTTTTTTTTCCTCACCGTATTTCACTGCTTATGGCCATTTGGAAACATTTAAAGGTGAAACATTTAATGGGAGATTTACCTAATAGTTTTGTTAATTTTTTCTTTGAACCTTTAAGCCTATTCTTGAAATTTACTAAATATTGTAAAAAAATTCTATTTAATTTTTTAAGCAAGGCTTATTTAATTTAGCTGCTCGGGACTAACATGTAATAAATTCAAGGAAAATCTCTTAAGATTTTTGTTTGAGAGTTGTATAGGTGGAATCCTAAGATGGAATGATTGAGGACCGAATGCAGTCACTGCGCTTGTCACCGAAACGGATAACGTTCATAAAAGTATATTAAATGCTCTACGCCCGATAGAATTTAATAAAGAATATTCTACAGCATTAAGAGCGACGGTCCGTTACAAATAATTTGGTATTTACGCTCAACGTTACATCTTCATCAATGACCCTCATAATTGACATTAAAGGAGGGCACGATCCTAGGACCTTTTTTCCTAGACATAGCTATAAATAGTGAGCTCAGTTATCATTGTAAAAAAATACGAAATTTCTGGCAAGAATATACTCCCCCCATTTCAATTTATGTGAACCTATATCCTTTTTAGTCTGTGCCAAAAAGAATGACCATTTTCCTTATTTGGAAACAATTTACCTTTATGCAATGATTTATAGACACACAAAATATATATGCATTATTTTACACTACAAGTTCAAAAGTTTTCTTTCTTTTCTTAAACTCCGTACCGAGTCAAATGAGTTCACATAAATTGAAACAGAGGGAGTATATTATATTCTATACAAAACTTTATACAATTTCATTCTCTTACTTTTTGATCCCATCATTACTGTGTTCGGAAACCGTGTTAACGGAATCACTATCTTTGCTATTTCATCTACATACCAAGGCTAAGTACCCCGTATTTCTTCGATTATTATATTATTTTAGGATCAAATTAGTTCACTTGTCTATAAACCAGGTATAAATTCAATTGTACCATTTTACGAAAAAACAGTTTGGCGCCCACCGTGCAATTAAATTGATCCTTGCCTCTTTTACTAATGTGTTTTGACTATTTTTGTCTTAGAAAAAATCGCAAAAAATGGCAGATAAGACTGTTAATGATGCACACAATTCCGAAATTCGAGGGGATCAACATCATTTCGAGGACTCAATCAGTGACACCCGCAATGGGAGGAATGATGCCATGCCGGTGCATGACAGACGGTACCCTTGACAGGTTCGGGAAAGAACTCCCGAAGATGCTGACGAGGAGCAAGTAGCGGATGTTGTGAGGATCCTGCAAGAGCAACATGCAATCATTCTAGGCCATCTCACGCAGCAGGATCAGGTTATGACGGAACTGAAGCAGGCACTATCAGGTGCTTCGAATAATGCGAACATGCGCGATCTGATTCCTCTCGTTGTTCCCGCAGACCAAACAACACAGAGAATAGATAACAACACTCCCAGAGGTAAAGTCGGCTCCGATGTGGCTGGGGGGAGCAGATCAGGTCTTAACAATGAGAACGATTCATTCAAAGATGAGCTTTTACGGTTCATCAGGGAAGTAAACGCCTGCATGGATCAAATCCCGGGCACCACCAGTATTGAAAGGCTCGAAGTCGAAGAACTTTGTTCAATTACCGTACAACACAAGTGCGGCACCGGTACTAAACTTGAAGCGTTTCAAAATGCATGAGGTTCCAAAGTATGATGGAACTTCATACCCACAGGAACATATTACCACCTACACAACGGCGGTGAAAGGAAATGATCTAGCTCCTCATGAAATTGAATCTGTGGAGCTAAAGAAATTTGGCGAAACTCTCACTAGGGGAGACCTAATGTGGTATTCGTTACTTCCCGAGCATTCCATAGATTCCTTTGAGATGCTCACAGATTCTTTCATTAAAGCTCATGCCGGGGCCAGAAAGGTGCAAGCCCGGAAAGCCGACATAGTCAGAATTGCACAAGCAGAATCAGAATTATTACGAGAGTTTGTTACACGATTCCAGAAAGAAAGAATGTTGCTCCCGGCCATCCCAGATGAATGGGTTGCTAAATCATTCACCAAAGGATTGAATCCGAGAGGTTCAGACACTTCCCGGAAGCTGAAGGAGAGCCTGCTTGAGTTTCAAGCAACAACCTGGGCAGATGTTCACAACCGGTACGAGTCAAAGATAAGGATCGAAGATGATAGGTCAGTTCTACATCATCGGCCAAAGGACGGGAGAAGAATAGATAAAAACCAAAGGATGACTACGACGCGGATAGGCAAACTTCGAGTGGTCAGTTTTTACCCTACGAGCGTACCGAAGGCCGTGTTAGAAATTTTCGAGTAGCAAACAGGTTCACCGTTGACGGAGGGACTGATCGTGGTCGAAGCAAAAAATCACTTCAAGATAAACAAACGTCGGGGTCTCGAGATCTTTCTTACCTCAGGTTATTAGAATATAACTTCAACATCAATGTAGTGGAATTAGTGTCAGCCATGAGGAACATTAAATAAGCACTATTCCCTATACCTATGAGGTCCGATTCCAGCTAGAGGGATCCTAATTTATGGTGTGAATACCACGGGACGAACGGTCACCGGACAGGGGACTGCCGACATCTTCGGGAGGAGGTGGCAATGCTATTGAAGAATGGTCATCTCCGAGAATTCTTGAGTGATCGATCTAAGAACAATTACGGTCACAACAGAGACAACACGAAATCCTCGAAAGCAGGAGAAGAAACCACACGCCAAATGATCAACATGATCTTTGGGGGGAACGAGATTAACGGGATCAGCTTTTCAACTGCAAAGAAGACTAGAGTATCGATAACTCATAGCAAAAGACTCCGGGAGGACGATATCACTTTCATATAGGAAGATACAGACGAATTGCTATTACCACACAACGACACACTGGTAATCTCTTTAAATGTGTTAGATTTTAAAATTAAGCGTGTTCTAGTGGATCCAGGAAGTTCAACTAATATTATACAATTGAGAGCATTGGAACAAGCTAAACTCACTGGAAGCATTATTCTGGTGAAAAAACTCCTCGCTGGATTCAATCTTACGAGCGTGACAACCCGGGGAGGGATCTTGCTGCTCACGAATGCTGAAGGAGTAATGAAAACAACTCTCTTCGAAGTAGTGGATGATGATATGGGATACATCATCATCTCAGGAAGGCTATGGTTAGACGAGATGAAAGTTGTACCTTTGACGTATCACCAATTGCTGAAGTTTCCGACGCCCGAAGATATCAAGCAGATAAGAGGTAACTAATCGACAGCGAGGGAAATGAGTGCAATCTCAGTTTCCAGTATCAAAAGAAAAGAGCACACGACATAGCAATTATAGGAACCAACGCCATTTCAGGGGTAGAATCGTCAGAACAATATTAGGTGCCGAGATATTTCCAAGTTCCGAAAGAAACGGACGCAATAAAATCCATGACAGAGGAACTAGAGCAAGTGGCATTGTTTGAAGAATTATTAGAAAGAAAATTTCACTTGGGGACATGACTGCATCCCTAGCTCAGGTATGGTTTTATTGAATTCCTTAAAATTAACGTTGATTATTTTGCATTGTCGCACGAGGATATGACAGGTATCCCGATGGAAATATCCATGCACAAGATGAGTTTGGATCCCAACGTACCATCGGTACGATAGAAGAAGCGCCCTATTACCGAGGCCAGGAATAAATTCATCAAAGAAGAGGTAACCCGCTTGCTTAAAATTGGTTTGTTCAGAGAGGTAAGATATCCAGAGTGGCTAGCCAATATAGTAGTAGTTCCTAAGAAGAACAATAAATTTCGTATGTGTGTAGACTACGAAGATCTTAATAAGGTGTGCCCAAAAGATTCGTTTCCTCTGCCAAATATCGATCAAATGATTGATGCCACGTCCGAGCACGAACTGATGAGTTTCCTTGATGCTTATTCTGGGTACAACCAAATTAAGATGAACCCGGAAGATCAGGAAAAGACAACATTTATAAAAAAATTGGTACATATTGTTACAATGTAATGCCTTTCAGGTTGATAAATGCCGGAGTCACTTATCAACGACTCGTAAATAAGATGTTTGAAAAGCAAATAGGAAAAACCATGGAAGTTTATATAGAAGATATACTCATTAAGTCTTTTGAATGCAGGTGACCACCTTAAGCATTTGCAAGAAACATTCGATATCCTGAGGAAGCATAAAATGAAACTTAACCCCGAGAAATGCGCGTTCGGGGTTAACTCCGGTAAGTTCCTAGGATTTCTGGTCTCAAAAAGGGGAATTGATGTAAATCCTGACAAAATCAAGGCCATAGACAATATCCCGGATCAATTATCAAACGTGAAGGAAGTCCAAAGACTCATAGGAAGGTTAGCAGCTTTGAGCAGGTTCATTTCCCGGTCATGGGAAAAATGTCATCGCTTCTTTACATTGAGAAAAAAAAGAGAACAATTTCGAATGGACACTGGAGTGCTAGCAGGCTTTGAGGGACCTGAAGAAGCACTTATCAAGCGCTCCATTGCTCTCGAAACCGAAAGAAGACGAAACATTGCTAGTCTACCTCGCGGTTTCAGAAGTTGCGGTAAGTGTGGTTTTAGTCCAGGAGGATAAAGGTACGCAGTTTCCTATTTCTTACGTTAGCAAAATTTTAACGGGAGTTGAAACTCGCTACCGCATTTGGAAAAACTGGCCTTAGTTCTCGTAGTCGCCGCTCAAAAGTTGAGGCCCTATTTCCAATACCATCAAATAGGTGTGGTGACTACTTTCCCTTTGCGGAACATCCTTCATAAACCAGAACTCTCGGGCAGATTGGCCAAATGGGCCATCAAAATGAGTGAATTAGACATAGAATATAAACCGAGGACTGCAATTAAGTCATAAGTCTTGGCAGTCTTCGTGGCCGATTTTAGTCCAGGACTGCTACCTCTGACAACCAAGGAGGCAGTAATGATGTCGGAATCGGCATCAGGGGTTTGGACCTTATTTATGGATGGAGCCTCGAACGTAAAAGGGTTTGGGCTCGGAATTGTTTTAATCACGCTTTCGGGGGAAACCTGAAGGCAATCCATCAACACGATCCCTTTAACTAACAATGAAGTAGAGTATGAAGCTTTGATTGCAGGGCTCGAATTGGACCGGGGACTTGATTCTGAGGTTATAGAAATCAAATGCGACTCACAGCTAGTAGTAAATCAGGTTTACAGGATCTTTGATACCAAAGAAGAACGCATGCAACAATACGTGGTAAATGTCCAGGTTCTTTTGGCACGATTCCGTGAGTGGTAAATAACTCATATCTTGAGAGAGGATAATGCAGAAGCGGATACATTAGCAAACTTAGGTTCATCGACGGAAATAAAGGGATCGGAGTCCGGAATGGTGGTACAACTGATGATCTCAGTCCTTGATACGGGTGGTTACTACGAGGTGAATTCAGCTAGTCTGGTCTGGAACTGGAGGACCAAAATAATCAATTACCTCGAGCACGGAAAGTTGCTCGACGATCCCAAAGCATCACGGGCGTTACGCACAAAAGTTGCTTGTTATAGCTTCAGGAAAGGCGAATTGTATAGAAAATCTTTCCAAGGTTTGCTGGCCCGGTGTTTAGGAGCGTCAGAAGCTGACTATGTCATGAGATAAATCCACGAAGGGATATGAGGCAATCAGTCAAGCGTAGAGTCTTTGGTGCTGAAATTGATACGGATAAGATATTACTGGCCTCTCATGGAACAAGACGCCAAAGATTTCATAAGAAATTGTGATAAGTGCCAACGCTACGCATCACTAGTACATCAACCCGCAAAACCCTTACATTTGGTTCTGCCCCCATGGCTATTCGTGAAATGGAGGATGGACATCGTCGGACCATTGCCACCGGCTCCCAGAAAGGTAAGGTTTCTTTTAATTTTGACTGATTATTTTTCTAAATGGGTGGAAGCAGGTTCTTATCAGAAAATCGGAGAACGTGAAGTGGTCGATTTCCTGTGAGAAAATATAATTTATAGGTTCAGAATACCAAAAGAGATAGCATGCGACAATGGCCACAGTTTATCGGTGCAAAAGTTACAAAGTTCTTCGAAGACCTAAAAAT
Source organism: Nicotiana tabacum (assembly GCF_000715075.1). Taxonomy (NCBI): domain Eukaryota; kingdom Viridiplantae; phylum Streptophyta; class Magnoliopsida; order Solanales; family Solanaceae; genus Nicotiana; species Nicotiana tabacum. Next base: position 78,192,054 of record NC_134088.1, on the reverse strand, counting down.
AAAGAGAATCACATCCTCATCTTATCATCCGAGCGCAAACGGTCAAGCGGAGTGAACAAACAAAGTGATCATTCAAAACCTCAAGAAAAGGTTGGAAGCAGCAAAAGGCAAATGGCCTAAAGAGTTGCCCGGAGTCCTATGGGCCTACCGAACAACGACCAAATTAAGTACAGGAGAAACTCCTTTTTCCCTTGTGTACGGTGCTGAAGCCCTAATCCCGGTTGAAGTAGGCGAACCCACTTTGAGATATTCTCAGACAAGCGAAGAATTAAATGATGAAGCAATACTAATCAACTTGGAACTGCTCGAGGGATGCAGTGACTTGGCGCATGTAAGAATGACAGCTCAAAAGCAGAGTATGGAACGATATTACAATCGGAGAGCCAACTTCTATTTTTTCAAAGTAGGAGACTTGGTTCTAAGAAAAGTAACACAAAATACCTGAGAGCTAAACACGGGAAAGCTAGGTCCAACGTAAGAAGTTCCTTACCGGATTTCAGCTATCACTGGGAAAGGTTCATACGAGTTGGAGAACCAGAATAAAGACAAGTTTCCCAGCAACTGGAATGTGGCACACCTCAAAAGATATTATTGGTGATGAACAACACGCAAACAGAAAGTATGTGCTGCACTCTTTTTTCCGTCATTCATTTTTTTTGTCCCAATTGGGGTTTTCTAGCAAGGTTTTTAATGAGGCAGTGATGGAAAGCATACTATGAATACAGCAGCAATAAGACCTTTGATAGCAAGGCAAACGAACAACCTTCGAAGATACAAGACTTTCAGTATTCCAATTTGTATTCAAGCACTGTGGGGAATGATATGAGGATACGACAACAATGACTGCCACATCAACCGGGAACGAAAATCCGTAAATAACATGCATCATCGGGACCGGGGACTGCGCAACCAGCCCCGTATAAACAAGTTGTACAAGATAGCCACAAGTAATGGCAATCTCTTTTCTGCATAGAAAAATACTTATGTAATTTATGAAAATAGAAGGAATAAAATAAAATCCTTTTTCTTTTATCTTGTCTCTTGTCTGAACGATGAGCTAACTTTGTAATTTAAAAGTTAAACAAGTACTTCAAATGTTAGTGCCGTAATGAACAGGAGACATCCTCTTCAAGAGCACCGTAAACATAAGAGGGCCCTCTCTTATAAAAACCCTCATGTTAAAGGGTTGGTTCTGGAAGAATCAATGCCTGGAATCCAAAATGCCATCGGGGAAAAATACACCCGAAGCCCCATATGAAAAGGACGCAAAAAGCAAACTTGTGCAAAAATTCATAGAAACCCTCATGTAAAAGGGAAACTTGCGCAAATATTTATAGATACCCTCATGTAAAAGGGAAACTTGCGCAAAAATTCATAGAAACCCTCATATAAAAGGGAAACTTGCGCAAATATTCATAAATACCCTCATGTAAAAGGGAAACTTGCGCAAATATTCATAAAAACCCTCACATAAAAGGGATAATACTCGGAACCAAAACACTTCGAAGAAAAGGCATCTGAGACTATATATAGAAAAACACGAATTGAACAACATGCGCAGAATACTTGAGCAAATGTAAAGGTTAAAGACTTGCATGGATATTCAAACGAAAGTAAGACTCTAACAGAACTTGATGAAAAAGAAGAAAATATGTCTTTATTTACAAGAACAGGCCAAAACATTACAAGTGCAAAATGGGAAAAGAAAAAGCTAAACTGCAGCGCTTCCAGAACAAGGAGGAATAGAAGTATCCGCATTATCGGGAAGATTAGGTGGTTCCGCCAATGGCTCAACGCTTTCCCTAGTTTGGTCTTCAGGCTCATCGCCTTACGATCCTTTTTTAGTTTCCGAAAACTCAGAACCGGAATCAGAAGAACCTGGAGCATCAGACTACACTGGGATTCCATGTTTTGCAGCCAACTCAAGCTCTCGGGCCTTAGCAATTTCGGTATCAACATCAATGATACCAGCTTTGGACTCTTCCAAGGTTTTCCTCCTCATTCTATACATGTAATAAGATTTTTCAACAATGAGGGAAGTCGCTCGGCGCTTAAGTTCTTCTTTTGGTTGAATAACCTCGGCAGAAAGGTTTTCCCGGGCGAATCTAGCAGATTTGAGGCTGACGTCAAGATCGCGGACAGTTGAACTAAAAAGCCTATAATGCTCGATAGTTTTCCTATACTTCTCTTCTAGCTGGGCATGTTTCGCCTCCACAGTAGCAAGCTCTTCACTTTTGGAGTTCAAGGCTGTCTCCAAGTTAATCATTCTTTCAGTAGAGGCAGCCTCACAGTCGTTTGCAGCAAGAATGACATTTTAGACTTCTGCCCATTTGAACTTGGCCTCATCAAAATTAACCCTCAGAGGCATAATTTCTTGGTTTAAGGTCACCACTTCTTGCTCACTTTGCTACAAACGAGCCTCCAAAACAGTGGCCTTAGTAGCTCTGGTTTCCAGTTTTGAGAGGTGGAGAACAATCTAGTTTCGTTCTGCCAAAAGTTGATCCCATTCAGAAGTAAATTCTTCCTTCTCACGAATCAACCTTTGAAGCACCTCAGAGGCTAGAAAGCTGGCCTATAAAATAAGAAGAGGAAAAACTTAGAATACATTCGTTCAAAAGTAGAATAAATAACAGAGGAAAGAAGGAACGTACCGCCGCTGTGTTATGCACTGCATTGTTCAACAAAAACTCGCCCAAGAGTGTCTGAATCTTTTCCCAATCTTTTTCTGAAGCCAAAGGCTTCAGGTAATTAGCAAGCTCTACCGGCTGTGATAGCATATTTCACCCGGTAGAGATCGAAAGAGTAATGTTCCTCCTCCTTTGTGGATCTTCAGAAGGAGCAGCATAATTTTTCCCCAAGTTCCCATGAACTGGGGACTGTGGAAGAGGAACACCTTCTTCACGGTTAGGTGCGGCTGATGGAGACGGTGTAGTAACTGTTGGTGGAAGAGTAGATGAAGATGGAAATGATATAGCAGTTGCTGGTGTTGGTGGAGATGAAGCTGATGGAGTTGAATAGTGGGAAGCAGCTGCATCAAATGCAGTAATGGTTGTTTGATGATTGCCAACCAAAGATGGCAAGGGCATGGTACTCAGCCCCGCAGCACCGGTTGCAGTAATTATGGCCCAAAAACGGGAGTTGGCATATTCTACCAAATCAGACTCTCCCCAAAGTGCCTAGACATCATCTTTAGTTGGTGTAACTATCTCAACAGGCCGAGCATCTTGTTTAGATGATAAGGATCGTCGCCTTCTATGTAAAGAAGCTCCCTTATCAACAACTTCTTCATCATCATCAATCATCATGGAGTCTACGACCGGCCCAGAAGGAGGACCAGTCATCATCGCCACCGGAGATGATTCAGGGGCATCAACCTTTGCCCTTTTATTCTTTTCCCCGGTCGCTGAGGAGCGTCTTCTCTTTGTTTGTTTATCCTCCGGCCGGGGACTCCATAAAGAAATATTAGCACCCAAAATAGGCTCGGAGATACCTGTTCGAGTAAGTGCTTCCTAAAGCAGCCTCGCTGCATCAGCAGGATCAGCCAGAACGTCCTCCTCGGGGACAATAACAGAGCCTACATGTAGACCTAATTCCATGAACAAAGTAAGAAGGGTTCAACCAAGTTCTTCATACACAAAAATGGAATCAAGGTAAATTAGAGTTACCATGATTTTCGGCATTCCACCCTTATTTAAGGGCTAGTTCTTTTCACGAACAAGTTTTGGGCGTTATGACGTCCAAAATCTTCTAAACCCAGCGGTTCAAACCTTCCACCAATGGTGGGAACCATTGAGTTGCTGAAATATGAGAAGGGTGAAGAGATGATACGGCCATAAAAGAATATCTAGTAAGAGAAATGTTATACAAAGAACTTACGAGTGCGGTTCCAATCAACCGGTAAGGATGAAACCGTTGTCGGAATGATGTCGTTGGTGGCAACTGCAATGAACCACTCTATTCACCCACGGTCGTTGTCATCATCCATGCTAGACAACAAAGCATGGTGGCCACGTTTGCAAAGGTGTATCATTCTCCCGCGGAATATTTTGGGGGAATAGAGATTCATCACATGAGCTAAGGTTAACTCCTCCCTAGTTTCTTGGCACAAGCGTCGGAGGCAGGTGATCGTCTTCCGCACTGAAGGACTTACCTGTGCCAAACATACCTGGTAGCGAAGAAAAAACTCTTCAATCATGGAATCAAGCTCTCCGCTCAAAGAAAATGCGCCCAAAGTAAAGGGATACATGAAAAAGTATGTAAAACCTTCCTTGGGAAGGGTCACTTGATCCGATAGATCAGGAGAGATAATTTCCAACTCATTGTTGCGGCAGTCCTCCTTCACATCAAGAATACTGGAAGGACGAATGGAAGAAGGGTAGCTACTAACTTCCCATGTATGAGGGTTAGAAGTAGGAAATTTTTCTTTAAAATCCTTCGAAGTACTAAGCATTCTTGGGATGATGGAATCCACTGTTAGAGGAACGGAATCCTCGATTTTGTTCTTATTCTTCGTAGAACCACCACGTTTGGAGGAAGAACCCATTAGAAAGGAAGAAGGTAAAGAGTTTGTGTTTGAAGAAAATTAGAAAAAAGATGGAAAACAAGGATGCAAATTAGAAGCTCAAGCAATTGTGAAACGCAAAGGAAAAGAAAGTTGCATATAAGGAAAAATTTTGGCGGCTAAATTCATGGCCATGATTACCTCGATAACCGGATAAAGTTATGTTGAATCATGGGATGACGCGTATTCGGGGCATTAAATGCGGAGAGACGTGCGTTTAATCAACTGTCAGGGACCTTCAGAGGGACTTATAGTAATTCCCGCCAAAAAGGTATTTCTACCAACTTCCCGGTAACACAAAGTTATGACACTAGAAAGCAGGAGGACTATCTATATAGGAAAAAATATGATATGATGTGTGGCTGACTAAAAGGAGGACACCTGGAATCCAAGATGGAATGGATGAGGACCGAACGCAACCACTGTGCTTGTCACCGGAACGGATAACGTTCATAAAAGTATATTAAATGCTCTGCGCCCGGTAGCATTTAATAAGGAATATTCTACAATATTAAGAGCGACTGTCTGTTACAAAGAATCTGGTATTTACGCTCCATGTTACATCTTCATCAATGACCTTCATAATTGACATTAAAGGAGGGCACGATCCTAGGACCTTCTTCCCTAGACATAACTATAAATAGTGAGCTCAGTTATCATTGTGAAAAAATATGAAATTTCTGGCAAGAACATATATTATATTCTATACAAGCTTTATATAATTTCACTCTCTTGCTTTTTGATCCCATCATTGCTGTGTTCGGAAATCATGTTCACGAAATCACTATCTTTGCTATTTCATCTACATTCCAAGGCTAAGTACAACATATTTCTTTGATTATTATATTATTTTAGGATCAAATTAGTTCACTTGTCTAGAAACTACGTATAACAATAGTATTACATTGAGATTTTTTATATTTAACCATAAATCTATATTGTATGACATTATTTATCTTGCAGTTTAATGGAATAGGGATAAGTTGTGTGATATTTGTGCTTAATAATGTTATTTTTATGCGTAGGAATACATGGAAAATAATTTGGAGGAAGTTGACAAAATTAGCACAGAAAACAAAGAAAACAAAGCGTTAAGGAGGACTTGGGCACGATGCCACCCCAACTCAGTGCCAGGAGCACCATGAGGCACCCTCCAGCACGCCAACATGGCACCATGTATGGCGTTAGGCGCTAAAATAGTGCCTTAAATGACATGATTTGTCTATCACAGATAAACCCTATGGTATGCGTACTATATGAATTTCATTGTAAGTGGGGTGACAACGCCTAATTTGTGGGCGGATAGTAAGAGAAGGTTCATTCATGATGTCTCGATTCTATTTAGAGGATGAACCATTTTTGTTGAAGAAATGTGTAGATCAATTGTGAGACGTTGTGTACCAGACGAAGAGAAAGAAGCTATTTCTTATATGGCTGTCATACATTGCCATATGATGGGCATCATGGTGGTGATAAGACAGCTGTAAAGGTGTTGCAGTCATGCTTCTATTAGCCTACATTGTTTAAAGATGCATACACTTTTGTGAAGAAGTATGATCAGTGTTAAAGGACTGACAATTTAGCGAAGGCACGATGCCTTCGAAGGGCATACTTGAGGTTGAGATCTTTGATGTTTGGGGCATAAACTTCATAGGCCTGTTTCTCTATTCAAATTATCACTGGTATATTCTAGTAGCAGTTGATTATGTATTCAAGTGGGTAGAATCCGTCGCTCTTCCTACAAATGACGTTAAGGTAGTGGTATACTTTGTGAAAAGGAATATCTTCATGTGATTCGGTACTCGACATGATTTGATTAGTGATGAGGGTAACTTTTGTAACATTTTATTGGGTAATCTCTGTGCTAAATATGGAGTCAAATACAAGGTCTTTATGGCTTATAATCTACAAATTAGTGTCTCAAATAGAGAAGTGAATCCGATTTTAGAGAAAATGGTAAGTGCAAGTAGGAAGAATTGTGTTGTTAAGCTTGATGACAGTTTATATGCATTATCGTAGTATGTACAAGACTCTGAATCACACTTCGCCTTACAGGTTAGTCTATAGAAAAACATATCACTTGCCCATTGAGCTTAAGCACAAGGCGTATAGGCCAATAAAAAGGCTCAACTTTGATATAGACTAGCCGACGAAAAAAGAATGTTGCAACTCAATGAACTTGATATATTTAGGTTGCATGTGTATGAAAATGCAAAGTTGTACATGGAAAAGACAAAGAGATGGCATGACAATTACATTATGCATCGTGAGTTTGAGCCAGGTCAAGTCGTTATCTTATTTAATTCGAGGTTGAAACTCTTCCCTAGGAAGCTCACGTCCAGATGGTCAAGTGTGTTACAACTCATGGAGCTGTGGAATTGCATGATCCCAAAAATAATGGTACTCTTTTGGTTAATGGGCAAAGAATAAAGCACTATTGGTGTGGTGGCATCACAAAACATTGATATATCTATCAGACGCTTGAAAGCGTAACTTGCGTCGTGACGTTAAATCATACGCTTTTTGGGAGGCAACCCAATTCTTAGATTAGTTGCAATTTAGTTTTCGATTTTGCATTTGATTTTGATTCCAAGGTGAGAAATGAGATAATAGTGTGTGAATTACACGTGATTTGTTTTTTACGTAATGGAGTTACACGGAGAAATAATATGACTAGGGGTCGAGGTGAGAGGCAAGAACATGCAAAAAATGGAAAATGGATAAGAAAACACCCCGCCAACCACCCCCCATCCTACATCGCAAGGACTTAGGCGCTACTAGTAGCGTGCCAATCTATTCATTATTTTGGTGATTGTTTTTGATGTGTATAAATGAAGAGATGGGACCATTAATGGTGGTAGAGGCAAGGGATTGCGAGTCACAAAGCCAACGGTTCAAAGGAGTTGGTGTAAGTAACAACAACTATGCTTATGTTATTTTTATGCGCAAGAATACTTGAAAAAGAACTGGAGGAAGTTGACAAAATTAGCACAAAAAATGAAGAAAACAAAGCGTGAAGGAGCAATTGGGCACGAGGCCACCCCAACTCAATGCCAGGAGCACCACGAGGCAGCCTCCAGCACGCCAACAATTGTGCCATACATGGCGTTAGGCACTAAAACAGTAGCACCTCAAACGACCTGATTTGTCTATCACAAATAACCTTATGGTATGAAAACTATATGAATTGCATTATAAGTGGGTTGAAGCCGCCTAATTTGTGGGCGGACAGTAAGGGAAGGTTCATTCATGATGTCTTGATTCTATTTATAGGATGAACCATTTTTGTTTAAGCAGTGTGTATATCGATTGTGAGACGTGTTATAAATCTGTATTGCTGTAATAAACAATTAAACTTTCTGAAATATATAAACAAAACAGAAAGTTAGTAATACTTGTTTAATGAAATAAATTCTAGAAAAACAGTATAGGAATAAATCGAGCCCACTGATTACACAGTGTGTCCTTAAGAAAATTATTCCCCACAAGTACCCGAGGTGCTGGAATATATCCTCCCAGGATAGAACGATTTAACTCACCGGAGTGTTGGTACCAAAATACCGATGAACAGTGAGCCACTCGAAGGCTGTAAAATACACTGAAATTTTTGTGCAGAAGAAGAAGATCAGAAAATTTCGTAAGGAAAGATTCTGGGGATTCAAACTCTATGGCTGTTGGAACAAGGTTGTTTGAAATATTGCGGGAAAATAGATTTAAAATAATCCGGAAAAGAAAACGGGCCTGACCGGACCGGGTCGCGGGTCATGGGTTATTCCGTATTGAATTTTTCGTTAATTAATTAATTAATTAAATAATTAAAAGGAATTTTGTCCAAAAAGATTAATCAATCAATTGATTCCTAAGATCACATCAGCAACTCCTAAGTTTTTCATATCGAATTTGCTAGCCAACATTTGCTTAGTAGCATTTATATCTGTCATGTTTTTTCTCATTATCAACATGTCATCAACATATAAACAAACAATGACTTCATGACCTGGAGTGTTTTTAATGTAAACACATTTGTCGCACTCATTGATTTTAAACCCACTTGCCAACATTGTTTGGTCAAATTTGGCATGCCATTGTTTGGGTGCTTGTTTAAGTCCATAAAATGACTTAACAAGTTTACACACTTTCTTTTCTTTACTAGGAACCACAAAACCCTCAGGTTGTTCCATGTAAATCTCTTCCTCTAATTTTCCATTTAAGAAAGTTGTTTAAACATCCATTTGATGGATTTCACGACCATACACGGCCGCTAGTGCCACCAACACCCTAATAAATGTTATCCTCCTTACTGGCGAGTAAGTGTCAAAGTAATCAAGGTCTTCCTTTTGTCTATAACCTTTGACAACAAGTCTTGCCTTATATTTGTCAATAGTGCTATCAGCTTTCACTTTCCGTTTAAAGATCCATTTCAAACCTAAAGGCTTATTTTCCGGAGGAAGATCTACCAATTCCCATGTATGGTTATCTAAAATTGATTGAATCTCACTATTGACTGCCTCTTTCCAAAATGCTGAATCAGAAGATGACATAGCTGCTTTAAAAGTTTGAGGCTCATTTTCAAGCAAGAATGTCACAAAATCTGGTCCAAAGGAAGTAGATGTTCTTTGACATTTGCTATGCCTTGGATCTTCTATACTTGGAGTATTTTCCTTTGGTTCTTCCCGAGGTCGTTTAGGTCTTTCACTTAACGACTCACATTCAGTTTTATACGGATAGATGCTTTCAAAGAATTCAGCATTATCTGATTCCATTACCGTATTAACGTGAATTTCGGGATTATCGAATTTATGAACCAAAAACCGACATGCTTTACTGTTTGTATCATATCCAATGAAAACGCAATCAACAAGTTTTGGTCCGATTTTAACCCTTTTAGGTAAAGAAACTTGTACCTTTGCTAGACACCCCCACACTTTGAAATATTTTTAGTTGGGTTTTCTTCCTTTCCATTTTTCATATGGAATAGATAGAGTTTTGCTGTGGGGTACTCTGTTGAGTATTCGATTAGCTGTAAGGATAGCTTCGCCCCACAAACTCTGCGGTAATCCGGAACTTATTAATAAAGAATTCATCATTTCCTTTAATGTCCGATTTTTCCTTTTCGCAATTTCATTGGATTGAGGTGTGTAAGGTGCAGTAGTTTGATGGATAATTCCATATTCCGAACATATTTATGCAAATGAAAATTCATATTCTCCACCCCTATCACTTCTAATCATTTTGATCTTTTTATTCAATTGATTCTCCACTTCATTCTTGTATTGCTTAAATGCTTCAATTGCTTCATCCTTACTATTAAGCAAATAAACATAATAATATCGAGTGCAATCGTCAATAAAAGTAATAAAATACTTTTTCCCACCTCGTGATGGTGTCGACTTCATATCACAAATGTCAGTATGAATTAAGTCTAAAGGATTTGAATTCCTTTCAATAGACTTATAAGGATGTTTTACAAACTTAGACTCAACACATATTTGACATTTTGATTTATTACACTCGAATTTAGGCAATACTTCTAAATTAATTAACTTCCGTAAGGTTTTGTAATTGACATGTCCTAAACGAATATGCCATAAATTATTTGACTCCAATAAATAAGAAGAAGCTGCAATTTTATTCATACTGTCAACAACCATTACATTTAGTTTGAAGAGGCCCTCTGTGAGGTAGCCCTTTCTAACATACATTTCATTCTTGCTTACAACAACTTTATCAGAAACAAATACACATTTGAATCCATTCTTAACAAGAAAAGAAGTAGAAACTAAATTCTTCCTAATAGTAGGAACGTGAAGAACGTTGTTGAGCGTTAACACCTTGTCGGAAGTCATCTTCAGGAATATCTTCCCATAACCTTCAATCTTGGCTGTTGCAGTATTTCCCATGGAAAGCTCTTCTTCGGGACCAGCAGTAGAGTAAGTAGCAAATGCTTCCTTGACAGCATAAACATGTCGAGTGGCTCCAGAGTCAATCCACCACTCTTTCGGATTTCTAACTAAGTTGCATTCTGAAACCATTGCACACAGATCATCAATGCCATCATTCTTCTCCACTATGTTGTCCTGTACCTTCTTCTTATACTTTTTCGGGAGACGACAATCAGGGGCTTTGTGACCGTTTTTTCCACAATTGTAGCAGCTGCCCTTGAATTTCTTTTTGTTCTGCTCTGCTCCTTAGTCTGTCCAGAAGACCTCTTTCTCTTCTTACTTTTTGGAGCAGTCTCCTCAGCGATATTAGCTCCCATGATCGTTGAATTTCCACGAGACTTCTTCTCGGCTGTTTTGTTATCTTCCTCAATCTTGAGACGAATCACAAGATCTTCCAACTTCATTTCTTTGTGCTTGTGCTTAAGATTGTTCTTGAAATCTCTCCACGAAGGAGGCAATTTTTCAATCATTGCAGCCACTTGAAATGCTTCATTCACGACCATACCTTCAGTAATAAGGTCATGAAAAATAAGTTGAAGCTCCTGAACTTGGGTTCCAACAATTTTGCTGTCTATCATTTTATAGTCTAGAAACTTGGCAACCACGAACTTCTTCAAGCATGCATCTTCAGTTTTGTACTTCTTCTCAAGTGCGTCCCATAATTCTTTCGAAGTATTCATCGCACTGTACACATTGTACAAGTCATCCTCTAAAGCGCTTAAGATATAGCCTTTGCAACGAAACTCTGCTTGCTTCCACGCCTCAACAATCATGAATTTCTTGTTGTACGGCATGTCCGCAGCAGGCACTGGAGGTTCTTCACTAGTGAATTTCTGCATACCAAGTGTGGTAAGCCAGAAGAACACCCTTTGCTGCCATCCTTTGAAGTTGGCTCCGAAAAATTTCCCCGGTTTCTCTGCCGGTGGAACAACAGTCCAGCTTGACGAGGCTATCGTCGTTGCCGCAACAGTCACAACAGAATTTCCGTTATCAATTGCCATTTCTCACTGTAAACAACAGAAGAATTCAATTAATGGTAAAACCAGAACAGTAAACAATACTGTTATTAACAAAAACAGTATGTATAATAAATAAAATCAAAGTTTTTTATATATTGTTTCACAAAAAACGATGAAGTTTTTATGTTCTTCAAATCATTTTATGAATTTCAATACTCTAATGAAGTTTTTTATACCTTCAAATCAGAATAGTAAAATTCAGAAGGAGTAGAAAACCACACAGGTTTTAATCTCCACAAATAAAATATAGAATATAATAAAATAATTTTTTTAAGATTGTTATAAATCTGTATTGCTGTAATAAACAATTAAACTTTCTGAAATATATAAACAAAACATAAAGTTAGTAATACTTGTTTAACGAAATAAATTCTGAAAAACAGTATAGGAATAAATCGAGCCCACTGATTACACAGTGTGTCCTTAAGGAAATTATTCCCCTCAAGTACCCGAGGTGCTGGAATATATCCTCATAGGATAGAATGACTTAACTCACCGGAGTGTTGGTACCAAAATACCGGTGAACAGCGAGCTACTCGAAGGCTGTAAAACACACTGGAATTTTTGTGCAGAAGAAGAAGAAGAAGATCAGAAAATTTCGTAAGGAAAAATTCTGGGATTCAAACTCTATTTATAAAGTTGCTGGTATTGTTTCTGAAAAGGTTTGCAACCTTTCAGAAACAGCCATGGCTGTTGGAACAGGGTTGTTTGAAATATTGCGGAAAAATGGATTTAAAATAATCCGAAAAAGAAAACGGGCCTGACCGGACCGGGTCGCGGGTCATGGGTTATTCCAGATTGAATTTTTCGTTAATTATTTAATTAATTAATTAAATAATGGAAAGGAATTTTGTCCAAAAAGATTAATTAATCAATCTTTGACCAAATCCAAATCCAAATCCGAATCCAAAGCCGACGCCGAGCGAGCGAGGACGACGACGGCGCGAGGCTTGCCTTCTTCTCAACTCTTTAAGAGCTAGAAGAAGAATAATTATATATATATACTCATCAAAAGCCTTTTCTTCCTCCAATATGGGACAATGTCCCTATGCCAAGGAGGAAAACTCAAATATTTTATTTTCCCTCCATTTCTCATTCACCCTCTTTAAGCTGCACAAGCTTAAAATTCCAACAAGACGTTGTGTACCACTACTAAAAATTCGCTAAAAACTGACCAAATATTTCCGGCCAACATTGGTTGGTCAAAAAAAGCGATCAAAAACCGTCCAGCTTGGACGGAAACTGGATTTTGTTTTTTTTACATTTGTTAAAACTAAATACCGACCAACGTTGGTCGGTAAATTGGTCAACGAATTGACCCAGCTAGTCAGACAAGAAAATTTTGGATTACCGACCAACGTTGGTCGGTAATCTGGATCCAATTTTTTTAAATTTTAATAATTATTTTATTATTTAAAATATTTTATAATATTTAAAAATTTATATTTAAAATTACTGACCAACGTTGGTCGGTTAATGCAGGGGAAGCATTTACCGATCAACTTTGGTCGGTAATTGTTATTTTCTACAAAATAACCGACCAAAGTTGGTCGGTTATTACGTCAACATTGGTCAAACTTTTGAATTACTTTTATATTTACTATCTAAATAATATAAATATAATTCGTTAATACTTTTGTAATACAAATAATGAATACACTAACATATACTATATATAACATGCTATATATGTAGTTAAAGTAGTACAACGAAGCGTGTTATATATATATATACACACACACACACACAAAAACATATACTATAACAAGCTATATATATAGTTAAAGTATTATAATGAAGTGTGTGTGTGTGTGTGTGTGTGTATATATATAGTTATAGCCGTATATATATAAAAATACGAAGCGCTAGGACCACAAGGTCAGGTTCTTTTAGGGATAGACTTGTGAAGATCCTAATTAGTATATATAATTTATCATCAAATATATCTATTTGTAAATTAATTCATCGACTTATAACTTACTTAGATGCATCGATAAATATTAAAAATAAAACATTTGACCTATATCGACTAATAGTAAAAACAAAACGTCTCGACCTATATCGATTAATCTATGTCATGCATTATTAGTGATGAATGAATGAAAAATAGAAGAATTAATACTAAACATCTTTGACACACACACACACACACACACACACACACACACACACACACACACACACACATATATATATATATATATATATATATATATATATATATATATATATATCACAAATTAAATAAATGAAAGAAGTTATTAGTATTAAGTAAACGAGTTAAATTAATAGGTCAAACATGGTCAAACTTTAACAAGCTATATATATACATACTAACATATACTATAACAAGCTATATATATAGTTAAAGTATTACAGTGAAGTGTGTTTGTGTGTGTGTGTATATATATATATATATATATATATATATATATATATATATAGGTATAGCCGTATATATATAAGAACACGAAGCGCTAGGACCACAGGGTCGGGTTCTTTTAGGGATAGACTTGGGAAGATACTAATTAATATATATACTTTATCATCAAATATATCTATTTGTAAATTGATTCATCGACTTATAACTTACTTAGATGTATTTATGAATATTAATCGATGATTCATCAAAACGTCTCGACCTATATATCGATTAATCTATGTCATGCATTATAAGTGATGAACGAATGAAAAAAGAAGTTATTAGCATCAATTACAATATAACGTATGTATGTGTGTGTGTGTGAGAAATTACTCACATACTTAATTATAACTTAAAAAATTTACTTAGATAGATGCTATTATAATTTATTAAAAGTAAATAGTTAATATAATTATTTATAAAGATTATGCTTATAGTTTATAATTATTTATAATAATTGTATAGTTAAATAAAATAAATACTTATAGTTTATAATATTTTTTTTATAGTTTATAATATTTTAAGAAACAAAACACAAAAAAAAAGAATTTAATTTTTTAAAAAAAATGATTAATTTTTTTTTAAAAAAAAACGACCAAAGTTGGTAGGTTTTTGGTCAAACGGTCAACAATTAATATACCGACCAAAATTACCGACCAACTTTGGTCGGTAATTCTGAAATCAGAATTGAAAAATGGGGGAACCCTCATTTCTCTCTTATCTTCCCCTCTCCTTCTCTATTTCCCTCACTCAATACCTTCCCCTCTCCTTCTCTATTTTCCTCACATAAATCCCATTCTCCACCCCGCGTCGCCACCGCCCAGCCCCCGCCGTCGCCGCGTCGTCGCCGCTGCCACTGCCACCCCTCTCCTTCTCCATCTCCTAAAAATTCTAGGTTTGAATTACAACTCATTTATTTATTATTTCTAGGTTTTGTTAATTAATTGTGAATTAGTTTCAATTGATTAGTGTTTCAATTATTTGAACATTGCATTTTATTGAGGATTAGGGTTTAGGTCTTGTTTTAATTAGTTTTGTTAATTAGTTTTATTAACTAATTAGTTTTGTTAATTAGTCAATTAGTTATGAATTAGTTTTAATTGATGAGTGTTTTAATTTTGAGTTTGTATTGTCTTGAATAGTTTAGTTAGAATTGAATTATTAACTTTGTATTGTCTTGAATAGTTTAATTAGAATCTAGGGTTTATGATTTGTTCTTGTGTTCTTGAATTAACTAAAAAAGATATAATTAATTTATAATTGTAGAATAAATTAATTTGTTCTTGTGAATCGAACTTTTAAGGTATGTGTTGAATTTCTTTAGTTTAGTTAGTTTATGTTTAAACTCGTAGGATATGAATTGAAATTTTAGTTTTTAGGATTTGTTCTTGTGAATTGAACTTTTAGGATATGAATTGAACTTTTAAGATATGAATTGGACCTTTTGGATATGAATTGAACTTTTAGGATATAAATTGGTGTAATTAGGAAAAAATAATTATCTTGAATTAACTAAAAAGATATAATTAATTTATAATTGTAGAATAAATTAATTTGTTCTTGTGAATCGAACTTTTAGGGTATGGGTTGAATTTCTTTAGTTTAGTTAGTTTATATTTAAACTCGTAGGATATGAATTGGAATTTTAGTTTTTAGGATTTGTTCTTGTGAATTGAACTTTTAGGATATGAATTGAACTTTTAAGATATGAATTGGACCTTTTGGATATGAATTGAACTTTTAGGATATAAATTGATGTAATTAGGAAAAAATAATTATCTTGAATTAACTAAAAAAGATATAATTAATTTATAATTGTAGAATAAATTAATTTGTTCTTGTTTTATTTGTATAGATGGAACATCGTACTTGGATGTACAATAGGAATTATCCTAATCGGCGGGGATTGCAGGAGGATTTTGTAGAAGTTTGATGACTTTATTAGACATGCAATGTCACTTCCATCATACTAAAGTGAAGGAGTAATTAGGTGCCCTTGTGTCAGGTGCAATTGTATGAGGTTTAAAAAACCTGAGGAAGTTAAGCTTCATCTTTATAGGAAGGGGTTTATAGAGAATTACTTTGTGTGGACTAATCATGGAGAGATCGATGGTAGCCGTGGGATATTTCATAACATGGTTGTTGGTGAAAGTAGTAGGTCAGTGGAGAATACAAATCTTGATTCTAGAATTCAGGATATGGTTGCAGATGATTTTAGGATGCACTTTGGGGGTGAGCCCAATGAAAATATTGAACAAACTCCTAATGATGACGCAAAACATTTTTATGAACAGTTAGAGGAAGCTAGTCGTCCACTACGTGAAAGAAGTCTGCACTCTGAGCTGTCTGTTGCGGTTCGATTACTAAGTATCAAATCTGATTGGAATATTTCTCAAGTGGCCATAGACTCTTTCATTGACCTTATGAGTGGAATAGTTGACCCTAATATCAACTTACCTGGTGATTTCTATAAGGCAAAGAGATTGGTTTTTAAGTTAGGACTTTCGTCAATGAGAATTGATTGTTGTGAAGATGGTTGCATGTTATATTATAAAGATGATGCAACTTTAGACATTTGTAAATTTTGCGAAAAGCCTCGTTTCAAGAGGCTTTCCAGCGAGAATATGGTCGTTGTCAAGGCGATGCATTATTTACCTCTTATACCTAGGTTAAAGAGGTTATATGCGTCGATGAGTTCTGCTCCTCATATGAGATTACACTTTAAAAATAGAAGACCACCTAGTGTTATGTGTCATCATTCAGATGGAGAAGCTTGGAAGCACTTTTATAGGACATATCTATATTTTGCTAGTGAACCAAGGAACATTCGGTTAGGTCTGTGTGCAGATGGCTTTACGCCCTTTTCTATATCTACGACACCATATTCATGTTGGCCTGTCTTTCTTACACCTTATAATCTACCACCTGAGTTGTGTATGACTAGTCCATATATATTCTTAAATTGTATTATCCTCGGTCCACGTAATTCGAAAAGTTTGATTGATGTATATTTGCAACCTTTGATTGATGAGCTAAAACAATTATGGTATGATGGTGTTGAAACATATGACATATCAACCAAGCAGAATTTCAATTTGCATGCTAATTTATTGTCGAATATTAACGATTTTCCTGTGTATGGAATGTTGTCTGGGTGGATGACTGCTGGGAAGCTAGCTTGTCCTTACTGCATGAAAAATAGTAAAGCGTTCACTTTGAAATATGGCCGAAAGCAATCATGGTTTGATTGTCACCGTCAATTCTTGCCTGATGATCATGAGTTTAGAAGGATGAAAAATGCATTCAAAAAGAATAAAGTGGAATATGATCTCCACCTCCGATACTTTCAAGTGAGAAAATTTGGGAGAGGGTCCAGAACTTCAGTAAAGTTACTGAGGCTCCACCTTATAGATTCTCCGGATATGGTGTTAATCATAATTGGACGAAACAGAGTATATTTTGGAAGTTGCCTTATTGGAAGGATAATCTTCTCTGACACAACCTTGATGTCATGCATATTGAGAAGAATTATTTTGATAATTCGTTCAACACAGTGATGGATGTTAAAGGTAAGACAAAAGATAACTCGAAGGCTAGAATAGACTTACAAGAATATTGCAAGCGGCCTGAATTATACTTGCAGACAACAAACAATGGTAAGGTGTTCAAGCCCAAAGCAAGTTACACATTCACTTTGGAGGAAAGACGACAAATTTTTGATTGGATTACGAAATTGAAGATACCTGAGGGTTATGCATCGAATCTTGGAAAAACAGTAGATATGGAGGTAGGGAAGTTGAGCCATTTGAAAATTCATGACTGCCATGTTTTCATGGAGACCTTAGCGCCTATTACATTTTGTGGTTTGCCTGAAAGAATCTGGAAACCCATTACAGAAATTAGTTTGTTTTTCAAAGACTTGTGTTCTACCACATTAAGGGAAGAAAACCTACTTCTGATGGATCAGAACATTGGTGTAATTTGTAGTAAGATGGAAAAAATATTCCCATGTGGTTTCTTTGATGTGATGGAACACCTTCCAATACACCTTGTACACGAGGCACAACTTGGAGGGCATGTTCAATGCAGATGGATGTATCCCTTTGAGAGGTAATATTATAAGTTTGATGTAATATTCTATTTTATTTTAATGTTCTTGGACAATATGACATTATGTAGGACAATTGGCAAATGCAAACAATTTATTAAGCAGAGGAATAGGATTGAAGGATCTATATGCGAAGCCTATCTTGCAAAGGAAACTGCACATTTTTGTTCTTATTATTTTGAGAGTAACGTGCCATGTTCTAGGAATAGGCCCAATAGGAACACGGTCGAATATGTGAATAATCCATTATATCAACAAATGTCCATATTCAACCAACCCGGCCGATGTTCTAAGGATGTTACAAAGAGAAGTTTGAGTGATATGGAGTACAAGTCAGCTACACTTCATGTGTTGCTAAATTGTCCCGAAGTTGTACCATTTCTCAAGTAAGTATTGATTTATTAGTTATCAAAATGTAAAATTTACTGTGACTACATATTGATGCAACTACTAAAAATATTTGATGTGTCACAGTCACTTCGTGGGTCAATTTGGCCATGATGCTGTATATACGAGATTTGATACGTGGATGATGCTGTATATACGAGATTTGATATGTGGTTCAAACAGTTTGTAAGTATATATATACGTAGTGAATGTATAAAAATTGATTCATAAGTTGTGCTAACTTATGAATTTTTTTAACACTATGTAGGTAAATAATCCAAATAATGGTGTGAATCAATTTTTGAAAGATATATCTTGGGGACCTGGGCTTCAGGTCACAACAATGTCTAAGTACGTAGTGAATGGTTATAAGTTTCATACAGAGGATTGCTCTAAAAATAAAAATAGCAGCGGGGTGTGGGTTCAAGGTGGTGATGGCAACCAAGTTGGAGATATTGATTATTATGGTGTGGTCAAAGAAATATTACAACTAGAATATACAGGTCGGCCATATAAGAAATTGATACTCTTTGGATGCAAGTGGTTTGACCCAAATCCAACAAGAGGTACAAGAGTACACCACCAATACAACATAATTGAGGTTAATCATACAAGGGAGTATGATCCTTTCATAATTGCACATAACATTATGCAAGTGTATTATGCTCCTTATCCATTGCGGCGGAATAAGTCTGATTGGTGGGTTGTAATAAAAACTAAGCCTGTAGGTAGGGTGGAAGTCGAGAATGTGTTAGATGTTGCATATCAAAACGATATCTCCAGTGTTAACCAAATAGTGGACGATCAGTTAGAAAATGATTTGGAACATCCTGAACGCATATTGGAAGAAGTTGATATAAATGAAGTAACAATTATAGAAAATGAGGACGAAGAATCAACTTATGAAGCTCAAACAAGTGAGGACCAAGAATTCTCGGACGAGGAACAATATGTCGATGAGGATTTAAAAGTTGGTTTTTTAAAGAACTCTCGTTTTATAGCTAGTTTCTTATATGTTTCAATCTAAATGGGTATAATATTATACAGATGGCAGACAAGGGTCAAGGTAACAATGACCCTACTAGTTCTCGGGGTCGAGAAAAGGGTAGGAAGGGAAAGAGGAGGGTAGAAAATAATAGTCCCTCTTGTCCACCCTTTTCAGAGATGCCTATGTCTTATCCTCCACCACACGGCTATATTGAGCTGCCACAGCATCACGAGCCGTACACCTTCATTCAGACACCAAGTCTTCCATCACAGGGCCATAGGACTATACGTCCGACATACAGTCCAGCTGCCTCATAGCCATCTGCATCGCAGCCATCTACATCACATCCACATGGATCATATCCCTACATATCACAGCCACATGGATCACATCCATCCATGACACAGCCACTCGAGTCACAGCCATCAGTATCACATCCACTTGGGTCGCATCCAGCTATGTCGCAGTCACAGGGATCACAACCATCTTCATCATCGACTCCATCTATTGCAGGCCTTCGCCTGCGAGGCAGTAGCTCTGACCTGCCTACACCGTCTTCACATGCCTCTGATACACATGCTTCGGATGGTGATGACGAGGTAGTGCATTATGATCGATATGGCAAGATCATCATAGTCCCTGAGGGTGATGGGTAAGTGTTATTCATTATTTTTGCGTCTATTGATTTGTAACATTTTTACTAAGATATTAATGTGTTTTTATTGTTAAATTGAAGGTTCAGGCTGGGTAATAAGACTACGAAGATAATTACCAATGCCATCAGAAAGTTTTATGATGGCCCTTATGTGACTTGGACTGATTGCCCATTCTCGCTGAAGGAGCAAATTTTCAATCAATTTGAGGTATAAATGTTCTTTTAAACAGTTTAATAATTTATATTTATGATGTTTCCATCTAATATTTAACTTTTGAAATATAGAGCAAGCGTGTATGGGAAGACCGCTATAGCGCGGAAGTGGCTGCAAATTTTCATCATAAAGCTCGCAAGAGATTGGCGGATGCTTTCTCAGATGCTAGAAAGAAGAACAAGACCTGGCTGGTTACTTTAGAATTTGTGGAATGATTTGCAAAGACAATGGCTTACCGCAAAGTTCTTAGAGAGGAGCGAAAAAGGAAAGAAAGCTCGCGCATCCGAGAAGGGAGGCTCCTTGCACACTGGAGGTGCGATCAGCCTAGGGACAATAAAAAGAAGATTGGTACGTAATTGCTTAAATTATTTTACTTTTCTAAGTATATCTATTCTGTTTATTAACTAAATTAATTTGTTTTCAGGAAAAGAAGTATGGGCGTCCAATGAGTCATGATGAGCTATTCAAGGAGACGCATATTGTGAAGAAGAAGAAAGAGGGGGATCAAGATAGGTGGGTCGAGAACCGGGCCTCGACTGCATATGTAAGCATTCAATTTTCTTTAAGTATTATAATTTACTTTTATAAAAATTTTGAAATACTGATTTAATTTAAAATAATATAGGGTCGCTACCAAAGTAACGTGGAGGAATTCATCCGTAATCATCCAGCTAGTGAATCGGGTGAGCCAACCCAACCTTTGAACAAGGATGCTGAAAGAATATGGTTGGAGTCTGTTTGGCGGTCCAAAATGGAGGAAGGTATACGTGCTTCATACTAAAAACTTCTATCGCTATAAGTGTGGAATGTGAGGAATAGGGACTTCCTCGCAAGGCGAGCAACTTAATAGGGAGAGCCTCTCCGCTATGCGGGAGACAGTGACAAAGCTCACATCCGAGCTAGAAGCGGCTAAGGAAAGAGAAAGGCTTAGAGATGCTCAGTTCCTTGGCATACAAGCTCAGATCAGAACTCTCCTATCTAGTGGAGCTTTTCCGTTGCCCCAATCTCGTGAGTCATCTCCAGAGGGTTGACCTCCACGTGATCGTTCCTCCTGTCCTACTCATGATCGTTCCTCCCGTCCTCCCTGTGATCGTGCTTCCCGTCCTCCACAAGACCGTTCTCTATACCATCTTGTAAATGAAAGTTCATCAGACGGTGATGATAATATTGTAGAAAACACCCCTTGACATTTATATACTTTGAACTAGACAAATAGAACTAGTTTTGAACTAGTTATAATTACTTTTAACTTGGTTTTGGATTTTTATGTTCAATTGAACATTAATTTGTTAGTTTTAAAGTATTTATTAAATATTTTGGTTGTTGTTGTGTTGTTGTTGTTGTTGTGTTGTTGTTGTTATTGTTGTGTTGTTATTATTTTTATTAGGTGTATTGGTATGCTGGTAGGTGGTGTAGCTGCCAAAACAGGCATTTTATGCCAAAATTAAACCCAAAAAAACCGACCAAAGTTCGTCGGGTTTTAATAAATAAATAAAAAATTATTCCAAAATACCGACCAAAGTTGGTCGGTTAATGAACATTGAATTCCCAGAATTCAACATTACCGACCAACTTTGGTCGGTATTTTGCCTGCACTGTTGAGGTTGCCGACCATAGTTGGCCGGTAATGTTTAATTTTAATTATTTTAAAAAAAAAATATTTTCAATTACCGACCAAAGTTGGTCGGTTTTTTAAAATTTTAATAATTAATAAAAAAATATAATTTAGTTAAACCGACCAACTTTGATCGGTAAAATTAAATTAATAAAATATATTTCCGACCAAAGTTGGTCGGTAAGTACTTAAACTTGTCAGATGGTCGTTTTAAGCTACCGACCAAAGTTGGTCGATAATTTCTGACCAACTTTGGTTGGTAAGCCATTCCAACCATTAAAACACCGTCCACACCCTAATGGTCACATTTTTGTCGGTAATTGGCCATAACCGACCAACTTTGGTCGGTATGTTTGGCCGATTTTTAGCGAATTTCTAGTAGTATACTAGACGAAGAGATATAAGCTATTTATTATATGGATGTCACACATCGCCATGTGGTGGGCATCATGGTGGTGATAAGACAGTTGTAAAGGTGTTGCAGTCGGGCTACTATTAGCCTATATTGTTTAAAGATGCATACTCTTTTGCGAAGAAGTATGATCAGTGTTAAGATAGAGACAATTTAGCGAAGGCACGATGCCTTTGAAGGGCATACTTGAGGTTGAGATCTTTGATGTTTGGGGCATAAACCCCATGGGTCCATTTCTATATTCAAATGGTCACTGGTATATTCTAGTAGCAGTTGATTTTGTGTTCAAGGGGGTAGAATCAGTCGCTCTTCCTACGAATGATGTTAAGGTATTGGTAAGCTTTGTCAAAAAGAATATCTTCACGTGATTCGGGACTTGACATGCTTTGATTAGTGATGGGAGTACTCACTTTTGTAACATATTATTGGGTAATCTCTTGCCTAAATATGAAGTCAAACACAAGGTCGCTACGACTCATCATCCGCAAACTAGTATCTAAGTAGAGGTCTCAAATAGAGCAGTGAAGTAGATTTTAGAGAAAATGGTAAGTGCAAGTAGGAAGAATTAGGATGTCAAGGTTGATAATGCTTTATGTGCATTGTCATATTGTGTACAAGAATCCGATTGACACTTCGGCTTACAGGTTAGTCTATAAACAACGTTGTCACTTGTCCGCTGAGCTTAAGCACACAATGTATTGGCCAATAAAAAAGTTCAACTTTGATATAGACTTAGACGACGAGAAAAGAATGTTGCAAGTCAATGAACTTGATAAATTTAGGTTGCTTGTGTATGAAAATGCAAAGTTATACAAGGAAAAGACAAAGATATGGCACGAAAATTACATTAAGCATCGTGAGTTTGAGCCAGGTCAAGTCGTTCTCTTGTTTAATTTGAGTTTGAAACTCTTCCTTGGGAAGCTCACGCCCAGATGATCGGGTGTGTTACAACTCATGGAGTTGTCGAATTGTTTGATCCCAAAAATAATTGTAATCTCTTGGTTAATGGGCAAAGAGTAATGCATTATTAGGTTGGTGGCATCACAAAACATCTATAGATCTATCGTATGCTTGAAAACGTAATTTGCGTCGTGTCGCTACATTAAATCAGGAGCTTATTTGGAAGCAACCCAATTCTTAGATATAGACTTATCCAACGAAAAACGAATGTTGCAAATCAATGAACTTGATAAATTTAGGTTGCGCGTGTATGAAAATGCAAAGTGGTACAAGGAAAAGACAAAGAGATGCATGACTATTACATTATGTATCTTGAGTTTGAGCCAGGTCAAGTCATTCTCTTGTTTAATTTGAGGTTGAAACTCTTCCCTGGGAAGCTCACGTACATATGGTCGAGTGTGTTACAACTCATGGAGCTATGGATTTGCATGAACCCAAAAATATTGGTATTCGCTTGGTTAATGGGCAAAGAGTAAAACACTATTAGGGTAGATACATCCCAAAACATTGATAGATCTATCAGACGCTTGAAAGCGTAACTTGCGTCGTGTCGCGACATTTAATCTGATGCTTGTTGGGAGGCAATCCAATTCTTAGATTAGTTGTAGTTTAGTTTTCGATTTTGCATTTGATTTTGATTCCAAGGTGGCAAATGAGATAGTATTGTGCGAATTTCACGTTATTGTTTTTACATAATGGAGTTACACAGAGAAACAATTTGATTAGGGGTCAAGGTGAGGAGAAATAACACGTAAAAAATGGAAAATGGATAGGAAAACACCCCGCCAATGCGAGGCTACATCCAACGTACAACCCTTGGCATGCTACATAGCACCTGGCGCTGAGATCCTACCACCCCCACCCAACATCTCAAGGCCTAAGGTGCTACTAGTAGCTTGCCCTGATTTATTCATTATTTTAGTGATTGTGTTTGATGTGTAAAAATGAAGAGATGGGACTACTAATGGTGGCAGTGGCAAGGAATTGCGAGTCACAAAGCCATTAGTTCAAAGGGGTTTGTGTAAGTAACAACAACTGTGCTTATGTTATTTTTATGCGGAGGAATACTTGATAAAGAATTGGGAGGAAGTTAAGAAAAATTAGGACAAAAATCGAAGAACACAAATCGTGAATGAGCACTTGGGCACAAGCCACCTCAATTCAGCGCTAGGAGCACCATGAGGTAGCCTGCAACGCGCCAACAGTGGTGACATACATGGCGCTAGGCGCTGAAAACGTGGTGCTTCAAATGACCTGATTTGTCTATCATAGGTAAACCATATGGCATGCGTACTATGTGAATTTTATTGTAAGTGGGGTGACGCCACCTGAATTGTGGGCGGACATAAGAGAAGGTTCATTCATGATGTTCCGTTCTATTTATGGGATGAGCCAATTTTGTTTAAGCAGTATGTATATCAATTGTGAGACATTGTGTACCTGACAAAGATATAGAAGCTATTTTTTATATGGCTGCCACACATCGCCATATAGTAGGCAACATGGTGGTGATAAGACTACTGTAAAGGTGCCGCAGTCTTGCTTCTAATGGCCTACATTGTTTAAATATGCACACACATTCATGAAGAAGTATGATATGTGTTAAAGGACAAAGACAATTTAGCGAAGGCACGATGCCTTTGAAGGGCATACTTGAGGTTGAGATCTTTGATGTTTGGGGCATAAGCTTCATGGGTCTATTTCTATATTCAAATGGTCACACGTATATTCTAGTAGCAGTTGATGATGTATTTAAGTGGGTAGAATCCGTCGCTCTTCCTACGAATGACGTTAAAGTAGTGGTAAACTTTGTGAAAAACAATATCTTAATGTGATTCGATACTCAACATGCTTCCATTAGTGATAGGGGTAGTCATTTTTATAACATACTATTAAGTAATATCTTGGCTAAATATGGAGTCAAACACAAGGTCGCTACGGCTTATCATTCGCAAACTACTGTCTAAGTAAAGGTCTCGAATAGAGAAGTGAAGCAAATTTTAGAGAAAATGGTAAGTGCAAGTAGGAAGAATTGGGTTGTCAAACTTGATGACGCTTTAGGTGCATTATCGTAGTGTGTACAAGACTCTGACTGACACTTTGCCTTACAAGTTAGTCTATTGAAAAATACGTCACTTGCCGGTTAAGCTTAAGCACAAGGTGTATTGGCCAATCAAAAAGCTTAACTTGGATATAGACTTAGCTGATGAGAAATGAATATTGCAACTCAATGAACTTGATAAATTTATGTTGCATGTGTATGAAAATGCAAAGTTGTACAAGGAAAAGACAAAGAGATGGCATGACAATTACACTATGCATCGTAAGTTTGAGCCAAGTCTAGCTGTTCTCTTGTTTAATTCAAGGTTGAAACTCTTCCCTGAGAAGCTCACGTCCAGATTGTCAGGTGTGTTACAACTCATGGAGCTGTGGAATTGCATGATCCCAAAAAATAATGGTACACTCTTGGTTAATGGGCAACGAGTAAAGCACAATTGGGGTAGTGGCATCATAAAACATCAATAGATCTATTAGAGGCTTGAAAGCATAGCTTGTGTCATGTTGCGATGTTAAATCAGGTGCCTGTTGGGAGGCAACCCAATTCTTAGATTAGTTGTAGTTTATTTTTCGATTTTGCATCTGATTTTGATTCCAAGGTGGCTAATGAGTTAGTATTGTGCGAATTTCATGTGATTTGTTTTGCGTAATATAGTTACACGTAGAAACAATACGATTCGGGGTCTAGATGAGGTACAAGAACACGAAAAAATGGAAAATGGATAGGAAAACACCCCGTCAATGTGGGGCTACATCCAACGTACAACCCTTGGCATGCTACACAATGCCTGACGCTGAGATCCCAACACCCCAACCCTACATTGCAGGGCCTCAGTCGCTACTAGTGGTGTACCATGATCTACTTATTATTTTGGTGATTTTGTTTGATGCGTAAAAATAAAGAGATGGGACCACTAATGGTGGCATAAGCAAGAAGTTGCGAGTCGCAAAGCCAACAGTTCAAAGGAGGTTGTGTAAGTAATAGCAAATGTGCTTATGTTATTTTTATGCGTAGGAATACTTGAAAATGAATTGAGAGGAAGTTCATAAAATTAGCACAAAAAACAAAGAAAACAGAGCGTGAAGGAGAACTTGGGAACGAGCCACCTCAACTCAGCGTCAGGAACACGAAAATCGAAACCATGTGGCTGAGGGAGGTTCGATTAAGGAAACATTTTCGGATGAGCAGTTATTGGCAATCACCTCGAGTGATGCCCTTTGGTATGCATACTATGTGAATTTTATTGCAAGTGGGGTGATACCACCAGAATTGACACCCGATAATAGAAGAAAATTTCTACATGATGTTAGATTATATTTATGGGAGGAGCCATTTTTATTTAAGCAATGTGTAGAACAATTGTGAGACCTTGTGTACCCGACGAAGAGATAGAATCTACTTTTTATTTGGGTGCCACACATCGCCATATGGTGGGCATCATGGTGGTGATAAGACACCTATAAAGGTGCCGCAGTCGGGCTTCTATTGGCTTACATGTTTTAAAGAAGCACTCGCTTTCGTGAAGAAGTGTGATAGGTGTTAAAGGACAGAGACAATTTAGTGAAGGTACAATGCCTTTGAAGGGCATACTTGAGGTTGGGATCTTTGATATTTGGGGCATAAATTTCATGGGTCCATTTCTATATTCAAATGGTCACTGGTATATTCTAGTAGCAGTTGATTATGTGTTCAAGGGGGTAGAATTTGTCGCTCTTCCTACGAATGATGTTAAGATATTGGTAAGCTTTGTGAAAAAGAATATCTTCACATGATTCAGGACTTGACATGCTTTGATTAGTGATGAGAGTACTCACTTTTGTAACATATTATTGGGTAATCTCTTGGCTAAATATGAAGTCAAACACAAGGTCGCTATGACTCATCATCCGCAAACTAGTGTCTAAGTAGAGGTCTCGAATAGAGTAGTGAAGTAGATTTTAGAGAAAATGGTAAGTGCAAGTAGGAAGAATTAGGATGTCAAGCTTGATAATGCTTTATGTGCATTGTCATATTGTGTACAAGACTCCGACTGACACTTCGGCTTGTAGGTTAGTCTATAAACAACATGTCACTTGCCCGCTGAGCTTAAGCACAAGGTGTATTGGCCAATAAAAAAGCTCAACTTTGATATAGACTTAACGGACGAGAAACGAATGTTGCAAGTCAAAGAACTTAATAAATTTAGGTTGCATGTGTATGAAAATGCAAAGTTATACAAGGAAAAGACAAAGATATGGCACGAAAATTACATTAAGCATCGTGAGTTTGAGCCAGATCCAGTCTTTCTCTTGTTTAATTCGAGGTTAAAACTCTTCCTTGGGAAGCTCACGTCGAGATGATAGTGTGTGCTACATTTCATGGAGCTGTGAAATTGTTTGATCCCAAAAATAACGTTACTCTCTTGGTTAATGGGCAAAGAGTAAAGCAGTATTGGGGTGGTGGCATCACAAAATATCAATAGATTTATCGGACGCTTGAAAGCATAACTTGCGTCGTGTCGCGACATTAAATCAAGCGCTTGTTTGGAAGCAACCTAATTGTTAGATTAGTTATAGTTTAATTTTTGATTTTGCATTTAATTTTGATTTCAAGGTGGCTAATGAGTTAGTATTGTGCGAATTTCACATGACTTGTTTTACGTAATGGAGTTACACGGAGAAACAATATGACTAGGGGCCGAGATGAGGGGCAAGAACACGCAAAAATGGAAAAGAGAATGGAAAACACCCCGCCAATGTGGGGCTACATCCAACGTGCAGTCCTTGACATGGTACACAACGCATGTCGCTGAGATCCCACCACCCCACCCTACATCACGGGCTTAAGGCGCTATTAGTGATGTGCCCCATAGTGCGTAGCGCCCTGTCCCTGTCGCCGCTCACTCAATGTCGCCTCCAAGCCCAGTTAAGTTCTCCCGTCTATTTTTCTTTTGTTTTTCTCCCTAAACTCTCGTGGACCAATCCTACGTGCCCCAATAAATAAAAATAACATCCCATACACACTGTCCAAAATTTGTGTCCTTCTCCAAGTAACATAAACACTCACTTTCACGTAAGGGTGTCAAGTGGGCCGGATCGCGGGCCAAACGAGCTAAACAGGCTAAGTGGGCTGTTTGACCCGATTTTAGTGGGCCTGGGCCGGTCCTATAATTTGGGTCCGCCAGGCCCGGGATTATTTAGCCCGCCAGGTTCGGGATCGGACCGGTCCCTTAGCGGGCTAAACGGTCCCGACGGTTATATTTAAAAAAAATATATAGCTGGGCTATCAAAAATAGTCGTTGGCTATTTATAAAATAGCCATTTAACCCCCAACTTTGTTTTAACCCCAAACTTTTTATAATTATATTTTTTTCTTTTTATAATTATATTTTTTCCCTATACTAGTATAGTATATAATATATATATATATATATATATATATATATATATATATATATATATAATATAGCATAGTATAGTATATATACTAAAGTGTATAATATATAAGCTATATATATATATATATATATATATATATATATATATATATATATATATATATATATATATATATCGATATAAGATGTATATATAGTATAGTATAGTATATATATATATATATATTATAACGATAAAATATATATATATAGTATATATAAGCTATATTCGATAAGCTATATAGTATATATAGTATAGTATAGTATAGTATATATACTAATTGTATAATATATACTAAGTGCATAGTATATAAGCTATATAGAATGTACGTATAGTATAGTATATATATAAGCTATATATATACACACACACTAAGTGTATAGTATATAAGCTATATAAGATGTATGTATAATATAGTATAGTATATATATAAGTTATATTCGATATAAGATGTATATATTGTGTGTGTGTGTGTGTGTGTGTGTGTGTGTGTGTGTGTGTATATATATATATATATATATATATATATATATATATATATATATATATATATATATATATATATATATAATATTAAAATTTAGGATGTTCAATAAAATTTATGTCACAATTCTATAATAAAATTTACAAAGCATTGCCTTAGATATTTTTTTTAACATCCTTTTGTCTCTAATTTAATTTTTTTTTTTTAAATCCGTTTGGCCCACTTAGCCCGCGGGCCGGGACCAAACGGTCCCGGTCCCGGACCGGTTCCTACAAAAAGACCACTTAGCCCGGGATCGTTTGGACCGGCCCACTTGGCCCGGGGCCGGCCCACTTGCCACCTTTACTCTCACAACACACTTCAAACCTTCTTCACCCAAAACACTAAGACACACCATACATATTGTCACGATCCAAAATCTCACATGTCGTGATGGTGCTTATCGCAATACTAGGCAAGTCTACAATCACAAATAACCACGCATCTTTAAATTTAAAACATAGCGAACGACTTTGCTTTATCCCATAAATATCCTCAAAACTCATTTCTGACGGGGTTTGGACATATTTTGGAGGCAACAAAGGCTACGAAACACGTTTTGGAGCACGAAATTATCGCATCCTTCACCCTTTCTCTAGTGTGATTATTCATATGACTATGAATGGCTAAACCCCTCCTTGTTCTGGAGTTATAGGTAGTTATTGATTGTTGATGTTATACGATTATTTTGATCACTTGATTATATCATATATTGATTTGTTTATTTAATACAAATCTTAATTAATTTATTATGTAGCAAACAATAGATAGCTATTTACAAATCTACAGTTGAACTCGAAAGTGGGGACAATAGATTGCATATAGGATTGAATAGAGTAAGTTCTTTAATTCGGGGATCGGAAAATAGATTCGCGATTGATAGACATATGTTAATTGCCTTACTTGAGTATTATTGCAGGAATTACACATGCATGTTAGTTGATTTTGATTCTATAAACGTATAATATTAGGTTGGCTTGAATAGGCGAGCAAGGCGTTAAAGAACCTCGTGAGCAATATAAACTTTGTTAATCAACAAATCAGATAGATCTAGTAGTTGAATCAACTGGAAAAACTCAACATGAATGACATTAATTCCAGAATCCTAGAATATTTCCATCTCATTGATCTTCGTCCTAAGTTGTTTGTGTGCTCTGTTTGTATTCTTGTCTCCTTGCTTGCTTGTCAATTCTCGTAGTAGTTTTAGTTAATTAAGATCACAATCATCTCTCGAAAAATCACTTGAATGAATAATTTGTACCTAGATTAATTTAATTGATAGTTGATTATAAGTCCTCGTGGGAAAAATATTTTATTCATCACTTTATTACTTGTCGACCTCGTATATTTGCACGTGCATTTGCCCCAATAATTTTACATAATAATAATTGATGATATATATTTCAAGGTAGATCTACATAAAATTACCATTATAAAAGAAATGATGAGAACTCTATACGCTTTAGAATCATTAAAAAAGAAAAGGACATTGTCTAAGAAAAAGCAAAGAATAGTGGGTACGTACTGAGTAGTCATGGCTAGCTCATCGTGACAGATATATATATGATCTTTGCCGTTTCAATTTTCTTACATTATTCAAAAGTAAATCAACTTGAAGAAATATTCTTTC
The DNA here is from genome assembly GCF_000715075.1 of Nicotiana tabacum. Lineage (NCBI taxonomy): Eukaryota > Viridiplantae > Streptophyta > Magnoliopsida > Solanales > Solanaceae > Nicotiana > Nicotiana tabacum. The sequence continues at coordinate 78,161,143 of NC_134088.1, read as the reverse complement.
TCCAATTCACAGGAAATATTCTTTCATTAATTGTATATATAGGCCTTCCATCAAAGCCCTATATCCACCATTTATTTCTGTCTTTCACTTTCTCTACAATTCACACGAAAGGAAAGAAAAAAGTTCCCATTCTGAAATAGATGGCAAGGTTAATAAAATTGTTCGCCACTGTGTTCCTTATGCTGATGCTTGTCTTTGCCACTGGCAAGTCTTCTTTCTCGTCACAGTTCTTGCATATTGCTAGAAAAGCATCTCGTTTTCTTGTATTACAGCTTACTATAGTTTAACTTTAACACATAACACTCGGATAGACGGTAATATTAGTAGTATTACTTTATTTAACAGATCTTTATACGGTAATATTTTTCACATTCAATGCATATAAGTTTTCCTGTAGCGCTGCAAAATTTATCTCTAATTTTAAATTAATATACATGTCTATTTATGCGTGCATGCATATATTTGGAGACCAGAAGCTGTTTGACTTCATCCTTTGAGTTGGTCACTATAATCAGCTTTATGAAAATAATACACATCACCGTCATCACTTTATTTACGTGCAAAATTTTGGGTGTGTGAGTCATAATCATACAAATCCAATAGTTTCTTGATTTCATGGTTTTACGACTTGCAGAGATGGGACCAAAGATGGTAGAGGGAAGGACATGCGAGTCACCGAGCCAACGCTTCAAAGGGCTATGCTTTAGGAAGGGAAACTGTGCCACTATTTGCAAGTCAGAGGGCTTCCGCAGCGGCCACTGCCGGGGTTTCCGCCGCCGATGTTTCTGCACCAGACACTGTTAAAAAGCTGCCCATTATTAATGCTGCTTGTTTCAGGAACTTTGTTTCTATTCTTGATATTTGATGTTTTTCCTTGTTTTTGGTTGTTGGATGTAATCTGTGGGGCTTTGGCAGTGGAAATATTGATTTATCCTTTGTCTATCTCTCTTCTTTCTTCAGAACTTTCGATCGAATAAAGACATGTCATGTTAAAGAAATTTTAATATGTACCGACCAATTCTCTTCCCTTGCCAGTTTACATAACCGCCAGGCTCTCTTGAATCCTAAACCCCAAATATGTTATTAATTAAATTAAAATGTAATTTCTATAATAATTTTATTTACCCGAAAAACGGATAGAGTTGAATTTATACGTAGTTCCAAGAATATGTTGCGTAACTTAATACAAATTGTAAAGATAAATGAAAGTATAAATATGAATTACAAGGAATGTGAAATAGATAAAGTTGTAGGGAAGAATGAATCTTGGGACTACTCAGCAAATAGGACCAAGTTAAGAAATCTCAAAGAATGGTGCTTTACTGTGTAATATAGCGTTTTCTTACAATGTAAGCCTCTCCTCAAACATGTCCTACAGAAATGGTCACCAAGCCCTTTTATAGTGGAGGGATTTGACTCTAAGCATAATAAAATAAACATTCAGTGGGAGACCCATGATAAATCAGTTTTTCCACAATTTCTGCCAAGATTCTCTCTAGTGGGGTTGCAACGGTTTTTGTCTACAAGCTCGATATTGCTTAGAGCCCTCGATTTTGGTTTGAGCCTGATTTCGACTCGAGCCCTTGATCTTGGTTCGAGCACGATCCTGGCTCGAGCCCTCGAAATGATTCGAAGTCAATGTTGGTTGGTCTCTGGATTATAAGCATGATGGATATACTCTGCATCACGGTTCGATTTCGATTCGAGCTTGATAATGATATCGAACTCGGTACGGATCGGCCCCCTGGGTTCGAGTTAGTTTGTTCCATCTTAGGGATCTTACTTCGATAGATCATCGTTCGAACTTGGTACGGACGTTCGAAGGCCGAAATCTATTTCGACCATATACAGATAGTCCCCTCGTTTCTCAGAAAGAATATGGTGAGAAACGATATGATCGGATTATAATCTGACATTTTCATCGGGTTCGACCATGACGCATTTGGTAGTTGTCCCGTCGGTTTAGTCTTTCAAGGCATTTAATGCATGTCAGGCGATGGTCGGCCACCGTTGATATTGAACCGCCATCGCTTGAACCTATAAATAACCCTTTCTTTTATCTTTTACTACTTTTACATCTTCTATCTTCCAAATTTTCCAAATCCTTTTTCGTACTCTCCAACTTACCAGTAAATCTGTGATTTTTTTCTGTAGAAGCCCCTCTTTAATTCTACCAAATCTTTGTCACTTTTCTCTATTCCTTACTTTTGAACTCGAAAATGGCGAAAACGTCACAAACCATCCCTCAGAAAGAGAAAGCTTCATCTTCACAGTATGCCGCCGATGATACACCGGTAGAACCACGGCCTGAGGAGTGCGTTCCCGGAGGGTGCATCCTTACTTCTGATTTCTAGGTCGATAAAGGCTCATCGGTCCTAGGTCGATGTGAAACGGTATCGAGGTATATATGTTTGATAACCGAGAAGCACCTCCAATAGCTAAAGAAGGTTTGCAATTGGGATAAAAAAGAAATAATGATTCCTTCTTCTGACGAAGATATCACTTCGCACGTGAGATGGTTTTTGAATGTGTATTCTTATCCTTTCACGTTGGGTCCCCTCGATTTCGTTATCATTGATTTATGTCGTTAATACCAAATAACCCTAGGCCAGGTTCACCCTTCTTTTTGGCGAATCGTTATCCTGATCCGATATTTCGTGAGCGAAATCGAGGGGATGTTGTTCACCCTAGACCATCTTATCCGATTATACCGTCCTCTACTTTTTTGAGGAGGGTTAATAAAACTTCAGCGTCGAACTGCCAAGGCTCTATTCTCGAGTATTGACAAGGACAGGGACCAGGGTCGGATGCCATGGCCCAACATCGATCGCATGGACCGCCTATGGGCTTTTGAAACTGGAACGATGGATAACTTTTCGGTCTCACAGCTGCAGCAAAAAATCGAGATGATCGAAAAGCTTCGTGAGGAGGTTGACGTAATAAAAACAGAGTGTTTGCAGTGGAAAAGAAGGTATGGACCGCTTTGCTGCCGAAAAAGAAACTGCTCGAGCCCAATTATCATCGGCCGGAACCCAACTTTAGAAAATGAAGGAAAAAGGCTCGGTTCAGGCAAGAAGAATAGAGGAGCTTGAGGCTCGGTTGGCCTCTGTGCTTGCCAAGGCCGAAACCGATGCCGAAAAGGCAAAGGCTGATGCGGATGCACTCGTGGCCGTCTATTAAGTGAGTGCTTGCTCGAACTCAAAATAAAAGTAGCGTGTAGGCTTATTAGTCAAGTGAATAATTCGAACTCGAAGTAATGTAGCCCGTAGGAGTAATGGTCGAGCGAGTATTTGCTCGCACTCGAAATGAAAGCAGCCCGCAGGCTCAGTCGTCAAGAGAATGATTCGAACTCGAAATAATATAGCCCGTAGGCATAATGGTCGAGCGAGTGTTTGCTCGCACTCGAAATGAAAGTAGCCCGTAGGCTCAGTCGTCGAGTGGATGATCCGAACTCGAAGAAATATAGCCCGTAGGCATAATGGTTGAGTGAATGCTTGCTCGAACTCGAAATAAAAGTAGCCCGTAGGCTTATTAGTCGAGTGAATGATTCGAACTCGAAGTAATGTAGCCCGTAGGCATAAATGTCGAGCTCGAACTCGAAATAAAAGTAGCCCGTAGGCTTATTAGTCAAATGAATGATTCAAACTCGAAGTAATGTAGCCCGTAAACGTAAAGGTCGAGCTCGAACTCGAAATAAAATTAGCCCGTAAGCTTATTAGTCGAGTGAATGATTCGAACTCGAAGTAATGTAGCCCGTAGGTGTAAAGGTCGAGCTCGAAATCGAAATAAAAGTAGCCCGTAGGCTTATTAGTCGAGTGAATAATTCAAACTCGAAGTAATATAGCCCATAGGCGTAAAGGTTGAGCTCGAACTCGAACTCGAAATGAAAGTAGCCCGTAGGCTTATTAGTCGAGTGAATGATTCGAACTCGAAGTTATGTAGCCCGTAGGCATAAAGGTCGAGCTCGAACTCAAAATAAAAGTAGCCCGTAGGCTTATTAGTCGAGTGGATGATTCGAACTCGAAGTAATGTAGCCCGTAGGCGTAAAGGTCGAGCTCGAAATAAAAGTAGCCTGTAGGCTTAGTCGTCGAATTTAACTTAATTCTGTTTGCGTAATAAATCTCCAAATAGAGGAATTTTCCTTGGATATAAGATGTCGGTAAAGAGGAGAACTTTCTTCACAAGTCACTACACATGTGTTCCTGTTTCGCGTCTGGGTTCAGGCCAATCTACATGAGCATGGTTCGTTTCGGCCATTTGGCTTTTACAATTTTTCCTATTGGAACCATGTTGTTATGAAATAATTTTCTTGCATCTAAACTCGATGTATTTGAGGGCCTAATGCCCCCCAGTATTCGAGGTCGATTGTAAAGAGGCCTCGGATATTATTGTAAGTGCAACACGATCATTGGTTGCCTCGTTAAAAACCTTGCCAAAAAACCCATTTGGGATAAAATCGGTCTAAGGGAAAAAGAGTGCAACGCGTGCTTTCAGATCTATGGTTTCGTATCGAAGGATTCATCTTAGCTCTTGATCGGACTCCTGTAGGGATCAGTTTTGAAATGTAAATGAATAATGGAAGGGTCTTACCTTAGTAGTAGTATAGTTTTAGATGTGACACATTCCAATTGCTTGATAGTTATTTGCCGTTTATAATACCGAGCCTGTATGATCTCTTTCCGGCGTTCTCGAGAACCTGATATGGTCCTTCCTAGTTTGGTCCTAGTTTTCCTTCGTTTGGATTTTGAGTTTTGAGGGTGACTTTACTTAGCACTAAGTCCCCGAGCTTGAAATAGCGGAGCTTGGTTCTTCGATTATAATATCTTTCGATTCGTTGCTTTTGGGAGGCCAATTGGACTAGAGCAGCTTCTCGTCTTTCGTCCGATAATTCGAGGCTGGTATTCATAGCCTCGTTATTTGATTCTTCCGTCGTGAATCAAAATCTGGTACTGGGTTCACCGACTTCGACTGGTATCAATGCTTCGGACCCATATACTAAGGAGAATGGGGTCGCCCCCGTACTGGATTTTGACGTTGTCCGATATGCCCAAAGAACTTCGGGCAGGATTTCTCTCCATTTTCCTTTAGCGTCATTCAACCTCTTCTTCAGGTTTTGAAGAATAGTTTTGTTTGTTGATTCGACCTGTCCATTCCCACTGGGGTGGTATGGTGTTGATAGTATCCTTCTTATTTTGTGATCTTCGAAGAATTTTGTTACTTTGCTGCCAACGAATTGTTTCCTATTATCACATACTATTTCGGCGGGTATCCCAAATCGTCATACGATATGATCCCAAATAAAGTCTATAACTTCTTTCTCTCTTATTTTCTCGAACGCCTGCGCTTCAACCCATTTAGAAAAATAGTCAGTCATAAATAAAATGAATTTGGCTTTACCTGGGGCCGACGATATCCATTCCCTATTTCATGAACGACCATGGGGATAGGACTAAGTGAAGTTGCTCTCCGGGTTGATGGATCATTGGCGCAAACCTTTGACATTTGTCACATTTACGAACAAATTCCTTCGCATATTTGCCCATATCGATCCAACAATACCCTGCTCTAATTATTTTTCAAACTAATGTATCGGCACCGGATGGATTCCCACAAGTGCCCTCGTGCATTTCCCGTAGGATGTAATCAGTATCTCCCGGACCCAAGTATACTGCCAACGGTCCATCGAATGTCCTTCGATATAGCATTCCATCCGAAGCCAACGTGAATCGAGCAGCTTTAGTCCATAGGGCCCTTGAATCTTTAGGGTCCGATGGGAGCTTTCCGCTCTTTAAGTATTCAGTATACTTATTTCTCCAATCCCAGGTTAAGCTTGTATTATTTATCTCGGCGTGACCTTTTTCGATTACCGATCTCGAGAGTTGAACGACAGTCTCCGAGCTCAAGTCATCTACCTCGACCAACGATCCCAAATTTGCAAGCGCATCGGCCTCATTGTTCTGTTCTCGTGGAACATGCCGTAAAGTCCATTGTTTGAAATGGTGCAAAGTGACCAGCAGTTTGTCTAAATACCATTGCATTCTACCTTCTCGAACTTCGAAGATTTTGTTTACTTGACTCACCACCAGCAAAGAGTCACAATTGGCTTCAATGACTTTTGCTCCCAAGTTTCTAGCTAGCTTCAGACCTGCAATCATGGCTTCATACTCGGCCTCGTTGTTAGTCAACCTGATAGTGTTAATAGATTTCCTAATAGTGTTACCCGTGGGTGGTTTCAAAACTATGCCTAGCCCGAACCCTTTTACATTCGAAGCCCCGTCCGTAAAAAGGATCCATACCCCCGATGATGTACCCGATTTCAACAGGAGTTCTTTTTCGACTTCGGCTACGAGGGTTAGTGTGAAATCGACCACGAAGTCTGCTAAAATTTGAGACTTGATGGCCGTACGGGGTTGATATTCGATATCATACCCACTGAATTTGACGGCCCATTTAGCCAATCGGCCTGATAGTTTGGGCTTGTGCAAAATATTACGAAGCAGGTAAGTGGTTAAAACGCATATGGGATGACATTGAAAGTATGGTCTTAACTTTCTAGAGGTGCTTATCAGTGCAAGTGCCAATTTTTCTAGGTGCGGATATCTAGTTTCCGCTTCTCCTAAGGTCTGACTTATATAATAAATGGGAAATTACGTACCTTGCTCTTCTCGAACTAGGACACCGCTTACAGTGACTTCTGATACTGCCAAGAACAAGCAAAGTTTTTTGTCTGTTTTTGGAGTGTGAAGTAGTGGTAGGCTCGATAGATATCGTTTTAGTTCCTCTAATGTTTGTTGGCATTTTGGTGTCCAAGCGAAATCGTTCTTCTTTTTGAGTAGAGAGAAAAATTTGTGACTTCGATCTGATGATCTCGAAATGAATCGGCCTAAGGCTGCAATCCGTCCAGTTAGCCTTTGTACAGCTTTCACGCTGTCCACGATGGCGATGTCTTTGATGTCCTTGATTTTATCGGGGTTAATCTCGATTCCCCCATTTGACACCATGAAGCCGAGGAACTTGCCCGAACTGACCCCGAAAGCACATTTTTCGGGGTTGAGCTTCATGTTGTATTTCCTCAAAATCTTGAATGTTTCCTGCAAATGGGTCAAATGGTCCTCTGCGCGCAGGGACCTAACTAGCATGTCATCAATATAAACTTCCATTGATTTACCTATTTGTTCTTCGAACATTTTATTTACTAGGCGTTGGTAAGTAGCCCCTGCATTTTTTAGCCCGAAGGGCATCACATTATAACAATATGTTTCATATTTGGTGACAAATGAAGTCTTTTCCTGGTCCTCTGGGTTCATCTGGATTTGATTATACCCGGAATAGGCATCGAGAAAAGTGAGGATCTCGTGGCCAGCCGTGGCATCGATCATGCGATCGATGTTGGGCTATGGCATCGATCATGCTTCGTTATGTCCGGCGGGATCCCTGTTGTATCTAAATGGGACCAGGCAAAACAATCAATGTTATCGATAAGAAATTGAACAAGTTTCTCCCTGAGTTCGGGGCTCAACCCCGTTCCCAAGTATACCTTTCGCTCTGGCCAGTTCTCGAGTAGTGTGACTTGCTCTAGTTCCTCGATTATTGATTTGGTGGCGTCAGAGTCATCAGGAATCATGAAAGATCGAGGGACCCTTTGATCATCATCTTCTCCGATCTTCTGGTTATCTGGCTGGGTCGAAGCCGACATCTGTGATTGTTATTTGGTGTCTCGTTCTCCTTCTGTGATTGATTTCGCTTCCTTGACGGCGAACATTTCTTTTGCGGCCGGTTGTTCTCTGTGCACTATTTTGACACCTCTCGATGTTGGGAATTTGAGGACCTGGTGTAGGGTCGAAGGTATAACTCTCATGTTGTGGATCCATGGCCTTCCGAAAAGGGCGTTGTATCTCATATCGCCATCGATCACGTGGAACTTTATTTCCTGGATGGTTCCTTCCACATTTATTGGTAGGATTATCTCGCCTTTTATGGTTTCACATGCCATATTGAATCCGTTTAGAACCAGAGTTGCGAGTACGATCTAGTCCTGCAGGCCGAGATGTTCCACGACCTTCACTCTGATGATGTTGGCCGAGCTACCTGGATCGATTAACACACGCTTAATTTTAGTTTTATACATGAGTACGTATATTACCAGTGCATCGTTATGAGGTTGGATGACTCCTTCTACATCTTCATCATTGAAGGACAAAGTCCCTATGGGTGCATAATCTTGAGTCCGAGATCGCTTTTCCCTCACAATCGATGTTTTAGTGCGTTTAAGCACTGGTCCCTGAGGGGTATTGACGCTGTCGATGATCATGTGAATGACATGCTGCGGTTCTTCTTGCTCGTTTTGCTTGCCGAAATCCCTGTTTTTAAAATAGGTCTTCGCCCTATCACTCAGAAATTCCCGAAGGTACCCTTTGTTAAATAAGCGGGCTGCTTCCTCTCTTAGTTACCTGCAATCTTACGTTCTGTGGCCATGGGTGCCATGATATTCGCACATTTGATTGGGATTCCTTTGGGCAGGATCGGTCTGCATGGGTTGAGGCCATTTAGTGTCTTTGATGCGTCCGATAGCCGACACGATGGCGGATGCGTCAATGCTGAAGTTATACTCTAATAACCGAGGTGCTTCTATAGGATCGACATATTTATCAAAGCCGCTCTTGCTCATAAGTCCCTGAGAATTTTTCCCTCGATCAATCCTTCGATTGTTCCGAACTGTATTGCGTGTTGAACCGTTGTTCATCCGATCTGCGACGTACGGCTGATATCGGTCTCTGTTCGACCTTTGTTCTCTGTCAATCTCCCTTTGGTTTTTAGTAGATGTCCTGTTTTGATGCACGGGTCCATACAGAGCTCCCAACTGGTCATCTTCGACCCTAATTTTCGACTGATACCGATTGTGTATATCGGCCCAAGTTATTGCTGGATACTCGATCAAATTTTGCTTCAGCCGGCGTGATGCTGTCGAACTTTGCTCATTCAACCCTTGGGTGAAGGATTGTACGTACCAATCGTCTGTGACCGGTGGCAGTTCCATGCGTTCCATTTGAAATCGGGATACGAATTCCCTCAGCATTTCATTACCCCTTTGCTTTACTTTGAAGAGGACTGATTTCCTGGTTGCAACCTTTATGGCACCAGCATGTGCCTTTACAAACGAATCTGCTAACATGGCAAAAGAATCGATGGAATTTGGTGGTAGATTGTGATACCAGATCATTGCTCCCTTCGAGAGGGTCTCCCCGAACTTTTTCAACAATACGGATTTGATCTCATCGTCCTCTAAATCTTTACCCTTGATGGCACATGTGTAAGAGGTGACGCGTTCATTGGGATCGGTCGTACCGTTATATTTGGGAATTTCGGGCATACGAAATTTTTTGGGGATTGGTTTTGGGGCCGCACTCAAGGGAAAAGGCTTCTGTATGAATTTTTTCTAATCCAGCCTTTTTATCATTGGTGGAGCTCCCGGGATCTGATCGACCCTAGAATTATAAGTTTTAACTTTTTTATCGTTGGCTTCGACTCGCCTTGTGAGTTCCTCGAGCAATTTAGCAATTTCGAGATTAGTCCCCGATTCCTGCTCATTTGACTTCACTATGGCTGATTCCGTTCTGTGGGTGATTTCTCGGGGTGGATTGGGCTTCGACTTGCTCTGTAGCTGGGTTTGGATTTGCAACTGGGCTATTGCTGCCTGTTGGGCTTGCAACATTTCGAAAATCATATGCAAGCTAACACCGTTTTTGTCGACGTTATGAGTATCTCGAACCGCAGACCGAGTTCCCCCATGGATGTTATTCTTGGGTTCAGCATGTAGGTTTTCCTCAATGGCTATATGTGAAATGATATCTATCGGCGCTCCGATTCGAGCTTCGACGGCGTTCACGAGTGGTCTTTCAGTACTGGGTGTCAAGTTGTTGTTTTCGTCTTGAAGACCGGCCCCGTTATTAATCGGTGAAGCCATTTCACTGATGGTTGTTCTTAGCTGATCCAAAATTCAAGATGTTTTCGGGAATAAGCGCAAAACACAATGGCGTGTTTTTTTAGATCTGTATCAAATAACCACTGTTATCCTAGGCCTCACGGTGGGTGCCAAATTGTTTACCCGAAAAATAGATAGAGTTGAATTTATACGTAGTTCCAAGGATATGTGGCGTAACTTAATACAAATTATAAAGATAAATGGAAGTATAAATATGGATTACAAGGAATGTGAAATAGATAAAGTTGTAGGGAAGAATGAATCTTGGGACTACTCAGCAAATAGGACCAAGTTAAGAAATCTCAAAGAATGGTGCTTTACTGTGAAATAATATAGCGTTTTGTTACAGCATAAGCCTCTCCTCAAACACGTCCTACAGAAATGGTCACCAAGCCCTTTTATGGTGGAGGGATTTGTCTCTAAGCATAATAAAATAAACCTTCAGTGGGAGACCCATGATAAGTCAGCTTTTCCACAATTTCTGCCAAGATTCTCTCTAGTGGGGTTGCAACGGTTCTTGTTTGCGAGCTCGATCTTGCTTAGAGCCCTCGATTTTGGTTTGAGCTTGATTTCGACTCGAGCCCTTGATCTTGGTTCGAGCACGATCCTGGCTCGAGCCCTCGAAATGATTCGAAGTCAATGTTGGTTGGTCTCTGGATTATAAGCATGGTGGATCTACTCTGTATCACAGTTCGATTTAGATTTGAGCTTGATAATGATATTGAACTTGGCACGGATCGGCCCCCTGGGTTCGAGGTTATTTTGTTCAATCTTGGGGATCTTACTTTAATAGATCATCGTTTGAACTTGGTACGGACGTTCGAAGGCCGAAATCTATTTCGACCGTATACAAATAGTCCTCTCGTTTCTCAGAAAGAATATGGTGAGAAACGATATGATCAGATTATAATCTGACGTTTCCATCGGGTTCGACTATGACGCATTTGGTAGCTGTCCTATCGGTTTAGTCTTTCAAGGCATTTAATGCATGTCAAGCGGTGGTCGGCCACCGCTGATATTGAACCACCATCGCTTGAACCTATAAATAACCCTTTCTTTTATCCTTTACTACTTTTACATATTCTATCTTCCAAATTTCACAAATCTTTTTTCGTACTCTCCAACTTACCAGTAAATCTGTGATTTCTTTCTGTAGAAGCCCCTCTTCAATTCTACCAAATCTTTGTCACTTTTCTCTATTCCTTACTTTTGAACTCGAAAATGGCGAAAACGTCACAAACCATCCCTCAGAAAGAGAAAGCTTCATCTTCACAGTGTGCCGCCGATTATACGTCGGTAGAAACACGGCCTGAGGAGTGCATTCCCGGGGGGTGCGTCTTTACTTCTGATTTCAAGGTCGATAAAGGCTCATCGGTCCCAGGTCGATGTGAACCGGTATCGAGGTATATATGTTCAATAATCGAGAAGCACCTCCAACAGCTAAAGAAGGATTGCAATTGGGATAAAAAAGAAATAATGATTCCTTCTTCTGACGAAGATATCACTTCGCACGTGAGAGGGTTTTTGAATGTGTATTCTTATCCTTTCACGTTGGGTCCCCTCAATTTCGTTATCATTGATTTTTGTCGTCAATACCAAATAACCCTAGGCCAGTTCCACCCTTCTTTTTGGCGGATCATTATCCTGATCCGATATTTCGTGAGCGAAATTGAGGGGATGCCGTTCACCCTCGACCATCTTATCCGATTATACCATCCTCGACATTTTCGAGGAAGGTTAATAAAACTTCAGCATCGGGCTACCAAGGCTCTGTTCTCGAGTATTGACGAGGACAGGGACCAGGGTCGAATGAGCAGATTCGTTCAAGTAAGGACTTCGGACCTCATTCCGACTGAAAAGATGCCCTTTCCCGAGGAGTGGAATATGAAACGTAAGTGTGATCCTGCTGTTACTTCTACTTTGTTCTTTCATTTCTTCTCTCATCGACACTCCTCTTTTTATGATGTAGCGGTTCCCTGGATTCCCAGAGCAGTTCCCGATCTCAAGTACTGGGTACGAGCTCTTGTTTCGACCTCAACATACGCCGAGCGCTCATGGTGTGATTTGTCAAAGGGTCTGTGGGAGGCCAAAAATCATGGTAAGCCCATTTCTCGTACTCTTCGAACGAGGTGGATTTCAAATATTTTATTAAAATTGTCCATATACAGGTTTGGGTAAAGACGTGGTTTTGAGGTCTTTGTCCAACGAGGAAGAAATCTTGGCCTCCGTCCCAAAACAGGTGAAGGGAAACAAAAGAAAAAGGGCCCCCGTTCCCGAAGACCCAAAACTGAAGAAGAGGATGGCTCGCAAGCCGAACAAGAATGCCATTCCTTTGACCGTGGAATCAATTCTGCGTCTAAGGGATGAAGGTGAAGAAGAAGAAGAAAATGATGGGTCAGCGCTGGCGGCCCGAACGAAGAAAATCACTGATGCCCCATCGACAGCTGGATCGATGATGCTCCACGAGGCTCCGCCTCGAACTGAGGGTATACCGGAGAAAGATTTAGGTAGAGTCCACGAATTGTCGGAGATCGAAGACGTAGCTCATTGGAACCAACGGGCAGGGGATATGACCGAAGGGGCCCTCGAATCCTTTCGAACCGAAGAGAATGCTCTAGGTGATTCATTTGGGGCAACAACAATCAAAGATTCGCCTACCTTTCCCGCATTTTTTGCTGGGGTGATTCGGGAAGCCCAAGCTCTGGGGGGCCTCAATCTAGACAGGCCTCACGATGGAGAGGATCCCTTTCGTGACTTGTTTACCGGTATCGAGGATGTTGCCGGTACTGGTGATGAATCAGACTTTTTTCACGGGGCGCGGCAGGCTTTGAATCACGTAAGCTTTTAAAATTGTTTTGCCGATACTACCTTTATGCTTTACTTTTCTTTAACTTCGTTTCTTGTTTCTGTGTAGGCAGTGACAGTTCATCGAGAAGCATGTTCTCGGTCTCAAAATGAGTTGCGTCGATACGAAGCCGACCTTCAACGGGTTACTGATGAGAGGAACTCCCTAAGACTTCTCTTAGGGCAGAGGGAAGAGGAAATAAAAGACCTCCGAGCTGAGTTGGCCAAGGCTTACCGAGATCAGACCAATTTGTCTGAGCAGGTAATGATACTTTTGAAAGCCTATGGGCTTGATACTGGAACGGTGGCTAGCTTTTCGGTCTCACAGCTGCAGCAAAAAATCGAGATGATCGGAAAGCTTCGTGAGGAGGTTGACGTAATAAAAACAGAGTATTTGTAGTGAAAAGAAGTTATGGACCGCTTTGCTGCCGAAAAAGAAACTGCTCAAGCCCAGTTATTATCGGCCGGAACCCAACTTCAAAAAATAAAGGAAAAAGGCTCGGTTCAGGCCGATGCGGATGCACTCATGGTCGTCTATCGGGTCGATGCTGAAGCTGCTCAGGTCCAAGAAATAGAGGCAACCGAGATCGCCGATATTCGAGCACATCGGGTTACCGAACTAGCTAAGTGCCGATCCCGAATGGAAACCCTCGAGGAGATCCATGCTGGTGGTTTCGACCTCGCTGAAGAAATAGAAAGGGCCAAAGAGCTCGAAACCGATGCTGAAGCTTTGGTTTCCGATGACGATGATGATGACAATGATAATGATGATGATGATGACGGGAGCAAGAGCAGATCCGAGAATAGGGGGCTGATAAAGAAGAGACCGCTCCCGATGACCAAGAAATTTAGTCCTTAGTTTTTACACTGTAATCAACCATGTAGATAATTTTGTATATTGATAATTCTGCCGACTTGCTTCTGTTTCGTGAAGACTTTTATTCATGCCTTTATAAATGTTTTCACAAGGATCTAAACAACTTTAATCAAATTTGGACTTCGTAGTCTCTATGATGTAGCCTTTAGGCTTACTAGCTTAGTCAATGATTAGAACTCGAAGAAATATAGCTCGTAGACGTAATGGTTGAGTGAGTGCTTGCTCGAACTCGAAATAAAAGTAGCTTGTAGGCTTATTAGTCAAGTGAATGATTCGAACTCGAATTAATGTAGCCCGTAGGCGTAATGGTCGAGCGAGTGTTTGCTCGCACTCGAAATGAAAGTAGCCATAGGCTCAGTCGTCGAGTGAATGATTCGAACTCGAAGTAATGTAGCCCGTAGGTGTAATGGTCGAGCGAGTGTTTGCTCACACTCGAAATGAAAGTAGCCTGTAGGCTCAGTCGTCGAGTGGATGATCCGAACTCGAAGAAATATAGCCCGTAGGCATAATGGTTGAGTGAGTGCTTGCTCGAACTCGAAATAAAAGTAGCCCTTAGGCGTAATGCTCGAGCGAGTGTTTGCTCCCACTCGAAATAAAAGTAGCCCGTAGGCTCAGTCATCAAGTGGATGATCACTCGAAGAAATATAGCCCGTAGGCGTAATAGTTGAGTGAGTGCTTGCTCGAACTCGAAATAAAAGTAGCTCGTAGGCTTATTAGTCGAGTGAATGATTCGAACTCGAAGTAATGTAGCCCGTAGGCGTAAAGGTCGAGCTCGAACTCGAAATAAAAGTAGTTTGTAGGCTTATTAGTCGAGTGAATGATTCGAACTCGAAATAATATAACCCGTAGGCATAAAGGTCGAGCTCGAACTAGAAATAAAAGTAGCTCGTAGGCTTATTAGTCGAGTGAATGATTCGAACTCGAAGTAATGTAGCCCGTAGGCATAAAAGTCGAGCTCGAACTCGAAATAAAAGTAGCCCGTAGGCTTATTAGTCGAGTGAATGATTCGAACTCAAAGTAATGTAGCCGGTAGGCGTAAAGGTCGATCTCGAAATAAATGTAGCCCGTAGGCTTATTAGTCGAGTGAATGATTCAAACTCGAAGTAATGTATCCCGTAGGCATAAAGGTCGAGCTCGAACTCAAAATAAAAGTAGCCCGTAGGCTTATTAGTCAAGTGAATGATTCGAACTCGAAGTAATGTAGCCCGTAGGCGTAAAGGTCGAGCTCGAAATAAAAGTAGCCTGTAGGCTTAGTCGTCGAATTTAACTTAATTCTGTTTGCGTAATAAATCTCCAAATAGAGGAATTTTCCTTGGATATAAGATGTTGGTAAAGAGGAGAACTTTCTTCACAAGTCACTACACATGTGTTCATGTTTCACGCCTGGGTTCGGGCCAATCTACATGAGCATGGTTCGTTTTGACCATTTGGCTCTTACAATTTTTCCTATTGGAACCCTGTTGTTGTGAAATAACATTCTTTCATCTGAACTCGATGTATTTGAGGGCCTAGTGACCCCCCGGTATTCGAGGTCGATTGTAAAGAGGCCTCGGATATTATTGTAAGTGCAGCACGATCATTGGTTGCCTCGTTAAAAACCTTGCCGAAAAACCCATTTGGGATAAAAACGGTCTAAGGGAAAAAGAGTGCAACGCGTGCTTTCAGATCTATGGCTTCGTATCGAAGGATTCATCTTAGCTCCTGATCGGACTCTGTAGGGATCAGTTTTGAAATGTAAATGAATAATGGAAGGGTCGTACCTTAGCAGTAGCATCATTTTAGATGTGACACATTCCAATTGCTTGATAGTTGTTTGCCATTTATAATACCGAGCCTGTATGATCCCTTTCCGGCGTTCTCGAGAACCTGATATGGTCCTTCCCAGTTTGGTCCTAGTTTTCCTTCGTTTGGATTTCGAGTGTTGAGGGTGACTTTCCTTAGCACTAAGTCCCCGGTCTTGAAATGGCGGAGCTTGGTTCTTCGATTATAATATCTTTCGATTCGTTACTTTTGGGCGGCCAATTGAACGAGGGCAGCTTCTCGTCTTTCGTCCGATAATTCGAGGCTGGTATTCATAGCCTCGTTATTTGATTCTTCCGTCGTGAATCAAAATCTGGTATTGGGTTCACCGACTTCGACTAGTATCAATGCTTCAGACCCATATACTAAGGAGAATGGGGTCTCCCCCATACTGGATTTTGACGTTGTCCGATATGCCCAAAGGACTTCGGGCAGGATTTCTCTCTATTTTTCTTTAGCGTCGTTTAACCTCTTCTTCAGTTTTCGAATGATAATTTTGTTCGTTGATTCGGCTTGTCTATTCCCACTGGGGTGGTATGGTGTTGATAGTATCCTTCTTATTTTGTGATCTTCGAAGAATTTTGTTACTTTCCTGCCAACGAATTGTTTCCTATTATCACATACTATTTCGGCGGGTATCCCGAATCGGTATACGATATGATCCCAAATAAAGTTTATAACTTCTTTCTCTCTTATTTTCTCGAACGCTTGCGCTTCAACCCATTTTGAAAAATAGTCAGTCATAAATAAAATGAATTTGGCTTTACCTGGGGTCGATGGCAGGGGGCCGACGATATCCATTCCCTATTTCATGAACGACCATGGGGATAGGACTGAGTGAAGTTGCTCTCCGGGTTAATGAATCATTGGCGCAAACCTCTGACATTTATCACATTTACGAACAAATTCCTTCGCATCTTTGCCCATATCGATCCAACAATACCCTGCTCTAATTATTTTTCAAACTAATGTATCGGCACCGGATGGATTCCCACAAGTGCCCTCGTGCATTTCCCGTAGGATGTAATCAGTATCTCCCGGACCCAAGTATACTGCCAACGGTCCATCGAATGTCCTTCGATATAGCGTTCCATCCGAAGCCAACGTGAATCGAGCAACTTTAATCCGTAGGGCCCTAGAATCTTTAGGGTCCGATGGGAGCTTTCCGCTCTTTAAGTATTCAGTATACTTATTTCTCCAATCCCAGGTTAAGCTTGTAGAATTTATCTCGGCGTGACCTTCTTCGATTACCGATCTCGAGAGTTGAACGACAGTCTCCGAGCTCAAGTCATCTACCTCGACCGACGATCCCAAATTCGCAAGCGCATCGGCCTCATTGTTCTGTTCTCGTGGAACATGCCGTAAAGTTCATTGTTTGAAATGGTGCAAAGTGACCAGCAGTTTGTCTAAATACCTTTGCATTCTACCTTCTCGAACTTCGAAGGTTTTGTTTACTTGACTCACCACCAGCAAAGAGTCACATTTGGCTTCAATGACTTGTGTGTTCCTAGTAGGGAGGAGTGTCTACTAGGAATCCAAAGAATTCCTTTGGAACATGAAATTATATCCTCCAACCAAGGGTAACACTCTTCCAAATAAAAGAGGTAGTTAAGCTGGTTTTTCATATTTCTTAGCTATTAACGAGAACATTAGCCCAGGGAGCTAGAGGGTGATATTCCTTTAGGTTTTAAAAAACGAACTCAACTAATCTAATTCCATTTCAGAAGATTCTTTAATTTATTTATTTTACATCAGCTACAGTTTATCATTAGGGGTGTGCAAAATTCGGATTAAATCGAAAATCAAGCCGAAGTTTTTATTTGGATTTTTTTTTGGTTTATGGTTTTGGCCATAAGAAAAGACTCTTTTTTTTCGAAATCAGTGTTTGCCCATGAAATTTTTGATTTTCACTTGAAGATGAATTTCAGAATATTTTCGAAAATTTAAAAAATTCCAAAAAGATATTTTTCAAAATTTTCACTTCAGATTAATCACAAAAATTCAAAAAAGTCCAAAATTATATTCATGTCCAAACACAACTCTAATTTTCAAATAAAATTTTTACTTTAAAAAAAATTATTTTTTTCGAAAATTTACAATTCTTCTGTCCAAATGCCCACTAAAATTTTGAATTTTTGGTTTGGTTTCAGATTTATTAAAACAAAAATCGAGAAAGCAAAAAAATCGAAATATATACACACACAGTCCGTATCACTTTTAGCCTTACTGACCTATTTGTACGTACTAGGGTATTTAAAGCCCCATTCTTCATCTTTAAAATATAACCCCTTATTTCTCTCGTCTTTACTGAGTAGGATTTTGATTGCGAAGCTTTCATCAAAAGTTTCAATGTTTAATATTTGCAAACAAGAATTAATCTCATTTGAAGTTGTATTATGGTTTAGATTTTGTATTTTTATGTTTGGACACGTTACCTTAAATATTGAGTTTTAAAAGTTTTATACGTGACTAATAGTAGAAATTATATTTAAGAGATTTAACATTGTTACTTCTTATTCTCTATAATATTTATTTTTTTAATCATATAATATAAATATTCAATTATTTAATTATCTTATATGACATGACGAATAACCAAATCGAAAAGAGAAAAATCAAATTAAACCAAACTTATTTTGGTTCGAATTTGATTGCATTTTTTTAAATCAAAAATTAAAAAATTGAAATCGAATAATACAAACCGAAACCGAAAAACCGGATGCACACCCCTATTTATCATCCTCTTCAAAGGAGCTTCGCCGCTTTGCTATGATCAGAATTATACGGGAAGAGTCGGTCAAATTATTGGCTGAAAAGGTGAACATCACAGAAGTAGAGAGAAGCTTCAGTCAATTGACGTGAAGTTATGTATGGGAGAGAGAATTGGGAATGGGACAAGAGCGAATTTGTCGTATTAGCTATTGCTCCCTACATTTTAGTTTATACATTATTTACTTATTAGTCGTTTTAAAAAAATAATACAATTCTATTTTTAAAAATAATTAACTCTATATCTATTCAGTCACTAATGAGAAATTTATTTTTTATCCGTTGTCCCCGAATGGACAATGAGAAATTTGTGTGTAAATTTAAGACTGTAAATTTTAAAAAAAATTTAATCATACAAATAATATTATAGCTGTATACGGTCAAAACCGAGTTTGCCCTTCGTATGATTAATCAAGATTGGAGTATGATGGACCGAGGTTCGTCATCATAATATCGAGCTCGAGACCCAGAGACCGATCAATATCGAGCTCGAGACCCAGAGACCGACTCATACCGAGACCGGCCAAGATCGAGATCGAGCCAAGGGACAAAAGAGCTGTTATAACCGCATTTGGGGAAAAAATCTCGGCAAAAATCAAGGAAAAATTAATTAATTAGTCCATCATGGGATCCCCACTGTGTATTTTTAATTATACCCAAAATGGGGTTCCCCCATTATATTAAGAGTGATTATCATTTGTAAGAGGACATTGATTAATACACACATTCATTCTAATATATACAGAAAACAAAGCCAATACTATCTTTTGGTGGCTTTTGGTATTTTAGTCAAATTGTTTCTTCTATCAATCATTCTTCACCCGATTCGGAGGTGATTAAACTTGAAGGCTTAGGCTAATTAGTTCATCTAGTTTGCATTCATTTTTTTTATAACTAATTTCAATACACATTTATGTATCTTTCCCGATTTGTACCAATTTATACGACGTATCCTTAGAACTATGTATAAATTCAACTTTATCCGTTTTTCGAGTAAACAGTTTGGCGCCCACCGTGGGGCTAAGGATAATAGTGGTTATTTGGTACGAATCTCTAGGAAACACACTATTTTACATTTGCTCTTGGAAGTGTCTTTGATTTCAGGTTAAAAACGACGAACTCTCAATTAATGGCCCTACCTATCGATAACGAAGCTGGCCTTCAAGATGAGAATAACAACCTGACGTCGGGGGATGAAAGGCCACCCGTCGACCCCGTTGGAACTCAAGCAGTAGATCCAATTGACGTTAATTCATATGTGGCCATTGAGGCGAACCAACGTTCCGACCCCGAAAATAACATTCATGGTGAAACTCGATCTGCAGTTCGAAATGCCCAAAATGCTGGAGAAGACGGGATCAACCTGCGTATGATTTTTGAAATGTTGCAAGCTCAACAGGTAGCGATAGCTCAGTTGCAGAGCCAAACCCAGATACCGAGCATGCTCGAGCCCGATCCACCCCAAGAAGTCACCCACAAAATGGGGCCAGCTGTAGTAAGGTCAAATGAACAAGAATCGGGGACTAATCCCGAAATTATCAAAATGCTCGAGGAACTGACAAAACGAATAGAGTCTGGAGAAAGGAGGATTGAAACAAACAACAAAAAAGTGAAAACTTATAACTCGAGGGTTAATCAGATCCCGGGGGCACCACCAATATTGAAGGGCTTGGATTCCAAAACATTCGTACAAAAGCCTTTCCCCTCGAGCGCGGCTCCAAAACCGATCCCCAAGAATTTCCGCATGCCTGAAATTCTTAAATATAATGGAACGACCGACCCCAACGAATATGTCACTTCTTACATATGTGCCATCAAAAGGAACGATCTAGATGATGACGAGATCGAATCCGTATTATTAAAGAAGTTCGGTGAAACCCTATCAAATGGAGCGATGATATGGTATCATAATTTACCGCCTAACTCTATCGATTCTTTTGCTATGCTTGTAGATTCTTTCATAAAAACACATGCTGGATCCATAAAGGTCGAAACCAGGAAGTCTGACCTTTTCAAGGTAAGGCAAAAAGATAACGAGATGCTAAGAGAGTTCGTATCTCGTTTTCAAATGGAACGAATGGATCTACCACCGGTCACGGATGATTGGGCTGTTCAAGCTTTCACCTAAGGACTGAACGAACGAAGCTCGATGGCTTCACGATGGTTGCAGCAGAACTTGATCGAGTACCCGGCTGTTATCTGGGCTGACGTACACAATCGATATCAATCGAAGATTAGAGTCGAAGATGATCAGTTGGGTTCTGGGTCCGTTATTAAAAGGGACACCGACCGAGAACCAAGGTCGAACAGGGACCAATACCGATCGTATAATGAAGATCGTAGGGGTACCAAAATGGGACGTAACCCCGTACGAACCAAGGTCGAACAGGGACCAATACCGATCGTATAATGAAGATCGTAGGGGTACCAAAATGGGACGTAACCCCGTACGAGGTGAAAGGAGAAGTGATTGAGGCAAAGGGTCTCGAGGGCTGATGAACAAGAGTGGTTTCGATAGGCATACCAGACCTAAGGAAGCACCACAGTTATCAGAATATAACTTTAACATTGATGCATCCGCCATCGTATAGGCTATCGGACGCATCAAAGATACTAAATGGCCTCGACCTCTGCAGTCCGATCCAGCCCAGAGAAATCCCAATCAAATGTGCAAGTATCATGGGACCCATGACCACAGAACAGAATATTGTAGGTAGTTAGAGAGGAGGTAGCCCAGTTATTCAATGAAGGGCACCTTCAATAGTTTTTAAGTGACCGGGCCAAGAACCATTTAAAAAAAAAGAGTTCAACAGACAAAACGAACAAGAAGAGCCATAACACATCATCCACATGATCATCGGAGGGATTGATGTCCCCCAGGGGCTGGTGCTTAAACGTACTAAGATGTCGATTATAAGAGAGAAGCCATCTCGAACTCAGGATTACATACCTAAAGGAATCTTGTCCTTTAGTGACGAAGACACAGAAGGAATAATGAAGCCCCATAACAATGCACTGGTAATATCTGTAATTATGAATAAAACTCAGGTTAAACATGTGTTAATTAAACTAGGCAGTTCGGCCAACATCATTCGATCAAGGGTCGTAGAGTAACTCGGTCTACGGGACCAGATTGTGCCCGCAAATCTGGTACTAAACGGATTCAATATGGCGTGTGAAACTACTAAGGGCGAAATAATTTTGCCAGTAAACATGGCCGGGACCATCCATGAAATGAAGTTCCACGTGATCGAGGGTGACATGAGATATAACGCCATGTTCAGGAGATCGTGGATCCACAATGAGAGCAGTACCCTCGACTCTTCACCTGGTTCTAAAATTCCCAACACCAGAGGGAATAAAAACGGTCTACGGGGAGCAACCGGCTGCAAAGGAAATGTTTGTCGTCGATGAAGTGATTCCGATATCATCACTATAATCGACAAAGGGATCAGATTCGAAGGAGAAACGTGACACCAAATAGCAATCACAAACGTCAGCCTCGACCCAATTAGAGAATCAAAGGACTGAAGAAGATGATGATTATGGGATCCCTCGATCCTTCATGGTCCTCGATGATTCTGACGCTACCAAATCAACGGTTGAAGAACTGGAGCAAATCATGCTAATCGAACATCTGCCCGAGTGAAAGGTATATCTGGGCACAGGGTTAAATCCCGAGCTCATGAAAAAGCTTATTCAATTTCTTATAGGTAACATGAACTGTTTTGCTTGATCCTATCTTGACATGACAAGGATCCCACCTGAAATAACCAATCATAGACTAAGTTTGGATTTGAAATTCCATCCGGTGAAGCAAAAACGAAGGCCCCAGTCTGAGGTCAAACATGCCTTTATCAAGGACGAGGTAACCAAACTTCTTAAAATAGGATCCATTCGAGAGGTAAAATACCCCCGAATGGCTAGCAAATGTGGTGGTAGTCCCTAAGAAGGGAAACAAACTTAGAATGTGTATAGATTATAAAGACCTGAACAAAGCATGCCCTAATGATTCTTTCCCTTTGCCTAATATCGATCGTATGATCGATGCCACGGCCGGCCACAAGACTCTCAGTTTTCTTGATGCCTACTCCGGGTACAACCAGATACAGATGATCCCGGAGGACCAGGAAAAAACCTCGTTTATCACTAAGTACGGTACCTACTGTTATAACGTAATGCCATTCGGACTGAAAAATGCTGGTGCAACTTATCAACACCTAGTAAAATGATTGTTTGAAAAACAAATAGGAAAATCAAGGGAAGTTTATATTGATGACATGTTAGTTAAGTCCATGCGAGTTGAGGACCATTTAATGCATTTGCAGGAAACTTTTGATATACTGAGGGAGTACAATATGAAGCTTAACCCTGAAAAATATGCATTCAGGGTTGGCTCGGGCAAGTTTCTTGGTTTCATGGTGTCCAATCGAGGAATCGAGATCAACCCCAACAAAATCAAATCTATCGGGAATATCACGATAGTGGATAATGTAAAGATCGTGCATATGCTAACAGGACGGATAGCCGCCCTAGGACGATTCATTTCGAGATCCTCAGATATAAGCCACTGATTTTTCTCACTACTTAAGAAGAAGAGCAACTTTGCATGGACTCCGGAATGCCAGCAGCCTTTGGAGGAACCAAAGCGGTATTTATCGAGCCTGCCACTATTTCATACCCCTAAAGTGGGCGAATAACTTTACATGTACTTAGCTGTCTCGGAGATAGCGGTAAGTGGAGTCCTGGTTCGAGAAGAACAAGGTACATAGTTCCTTATTTATTACGCCAGTCGGACCTTAGGCGAGGCCGAAACTAGATATCCGCACTTAAAAAATTAGCGCTTGCTTTAATAAGCGCCTTTAGGAAACCAAAACCATATTTCTAGTGTCATCCAATATGTTTTGTAACAACTTATCCACTTAGAAATATTTTGCACAAACCCGAGCTTTCGGGTCGATTGGCCAAATGGGCCATAGAAATCAGTAGGTACGATATTGAGTATCGACCCCGAACCTCTATCAAATCTCCAATCTTGGCGGACTTCGTGGCTGAGTTTACGCCGCCCTTTATACCCGAGATTGAAAAAAACTACTTATAAAATCAGGTACCTCTTCGGGAGTCTGGACCCTCTTTACGGACGACGCCTCAAACGCGAAGGGTCCAGACTAGGCATTGTACTAAAATCACCCACATGTAATGTAGTTAGACAATCTATTAGAACTGCAAAATTGACTAACAATGAGGCCGAGTACGAGACCATGATTGCAGGTCTCGAACTAGCTAGAAGCTTGGGAGTGAAGTCGTAGAGGCTAAGTGTAATTCCCCCCTCATGGTAAACCAAGTCAACCGGACTTTTGAAGTCCGAGAAGATCAAATGCAGAGGTACTTGGATAAACTACATGTGACTCTACATCGATTTAAGGAATGGACCTTGCAACATGTACCCCGAGAACAAAACAGCGAGGTCGACACCGTTGAAAACTTAGGTTCATCAGTCGAAGATGACGAACTCAACTCGGGAACTGTCGCACAACTCATGAGATTGGTAATCGAAGAAGGTCATGCCGAGATAAACTCCACAAGTTTAACCTGGGATTGGAGAAATAAAAACATAGAGTACTTCAAGAACTGGAAGCTTCTATCAGATCCAAAGGAATCGAGAGCTTTGCGCACAAAGGCAGTACAGTTCACCTTGTCCGAAAACGAAACACTATTTAGGAGGACGTTCGATCGACCATTGGCGATATGTTTGGGACCGAGAGATACCGATTACATCCTACGTAAAATTCACCAGGGCACTTGTGGAAATCATTCCGGTGCCGATTCGCTGGTCCACAAAGTAATCATAGCAGGATATTATTAGACCGACATGGACAAGGATTCAAGGGAGTTCGTTCGAAAATGCGACAAATGGCAAAGGCATGCGCCCATGATTCATCAACCCGGGGAAATACTCCACTCGGTCCTATATCTATGGCCTTTCATGAAATAGGGAATGGACATCGTTAGCCCCCTCCCATCGACCCCAGGTAAAGCTCAGTTTATTTTGTTTATGACTGATTATTTTTCTAAATGGGTTGAAGCACAGGCTTTCGAGAAAGTCAGGGAAAAACAAGTGATAGACTTCATTTGGGACCACATCATATGTCGATTCGGGATGCCATCCGAGATTGTATGTGATAATGGAAAATAATTCATCGGCAGCAAAGTAACTAAATTTCTAGAGGATCACAAGATCAGAAGGATCCTATCAACACCTTATCATCCCAGCGGGAATGGACAAGCCGAATCAACCAACAAACCATCATCTAAAATATTAAGAAGAGATTGACCGACGCCAAAGGAAAATTGAGAGAAATACTAACCGAGGTCCTATGGGCATACCGCATAATATCGAAATCTAGTACTGGAGCAACACCATTCCCGTTGGTTTATGGCGCCGAAGCTCTTATCATGGTCGAGGTCGGAGAGCCTAGCATCAGGTTTCGATATGCAACAAAGGAGTCAAATAATGAGATCATGAATACGAGCCTAGAATTATTGGATGAAAGACGAGAAGCCGCTCTCGTCCGATTGGCCGCCCAAAAATAGCGAATTGAAAGGTACTACAATCGAAAAACCAATCTTCGATATTTTAACATCTAGGACTTGGTGCTAAGAAAAGTCACCCTCAATACCCGAAATCCAAATGAAGGGAAACTGGGTCCGAACTAGAAAAGACCGTATCAGGTTCTCGAAATCGTCGGAAAAGGATCCTACAAGCTCGGTATGATAAACGGCAAACAATTACCGAGCAATTAGAACATATCGCACCTAAAACAATACTACTACTAAGGTACGACCTTCCCATGTTCATTTGTATTTCGAAACTAACCCTTGTAGGTGTTCGAGCAGAAACAAGGATGGATTCTTCAACATGAAGCCTTTAGGTTTGAAAGCGTGCGTTGCACTCTTTTTTTCTTAGACCAGTTTTGTCCCAAATGGGTTTTCCGGCGAGGTTTTTAATGAGGCAACCATTGATCGTGCTAAATTAGAACAATTCAACAGTATTCGAGGCCTCTTTACAATCAACCTCGAATACTGGGGGCATTGCCCTTGAATATCAAGTTCGGGCAAGATCGTTATTTCATGGCAACAAGGTCTCGATAGAAAAAATTTGTAAGGGCCAAATGGTCAAACGGACCATGCCCGCATAGTTTGCTCGAGCCCTGGCACAAAACATGTACACATGTATAATGACCTATAAAAGAGAAATTTCTTATTTACCGATATCTCATACCTCAGAAAAGTTCTTCTACTTCATATTCTCGATCTATTATGCAAACAGGCTTAAGGGCCGACCATGACCGGAGTTCGAATAATTACCCCACAAATCGGGGACTGCCATCCGAAAAATCTACTAGATTGAATTATACAAAGCCTAAGGGCGACCTTAATACGAGTTCGAGAAATCATTCTCACTCGACTATAAAGCCTAAGGGCTACCTTAATTCGAGTTCGAGATATTATTCTCACTCGACTACAAAGCCTAAGGGCTACCTTGATTCGAGTTCGAGAAATCATTCTCACTCGACTACAAAGCCTAAGGGCTACCTTAATTCGAGTTCGAGAAATCATTCTCACTCGACTGTAAAGCCTAAGGGCTACCTTAATTCGAGAAATCATTCTCACTCGACTACAAAGCCTAAGGGCGACCTTAATTCGAGTTCGAGAAATCATTCTCACTCGACTACAAAGCCTATAGGCTACCTTAATTCGAGTTCGAGAAATCATTCTTATTCGACTACAAAGCCTAAGGGCTACCTTGATTCGAGTTTGAGAAATCATTCTCACTCGACTACAAAGCCTAAGGTCTACCTTAATTCGAGTTCGAGAAATTATTCACACTCGACTGTAAAGCCCAAGGGCTACCTTAATTCGAGTTCGAGAAATCATTCTCACTCGACTGTAAAGCCTAAGGGCTACTTTGCTTCGAGTTCGAGCGAATCATTTCACCTGACATCTATTTATCAAGCCTAAGAGCCACCTGAGGTCGAGTTCGAACATTCACTCGGGGACTACCTATAAGAAAATGTCGAGTGTAGCACCTGCTATCGGTCCTTACTATCTCAATCGGACCTTCGAATAATTATTCCATGCTAAGGCACTTTTTGACCTTTGTATAAGTTAACAAAAAGGCAAAAGATTCAGAAGCCATAGAAGGGAAAAGTTTTATTTATACATCAAAATCTTTTACAAAGGAAACACAACCCGAAGGAAGTTCTTTACAAAGGCCCAAGCAGCCTCGATAGAAATAACAAAAACTACTTAAGGTCCTAAATGGCTTAGTCTTCATCGGAGGCCACGTCCTCGGGATCTTCCCCACCTTCAGATTCGCTTGAGCTATCGGAGTCTTCCTCAGGAAAGGCCAGCCTTCGAGCCCTATTTTCCTTCGTCTTGGCATTTTTAATTTCGGCCTTAACATCGAAGCCCTGAGAACTGACCTCCTCGAGAGCTTCTCTTCGAGCTTGCCATTTACCATGTTCGACCATGCTATTGGCCTTGGCCTGGTTAACCTCAACATTGATCCTGAACTGGGCCACTTTAGCATCAGCTCTTTTATTAGCCTCGATCACCTCAAATCTGACCACTTCGAGTTCATTAGCCAAGCTTGCCTTATCGGAAGTGGCCAAATCTAACCGGCTCTGAAGCTCTTTAACCCTATCGATCTGCACCGAGGTATTTTCTTTTGCAGCCCGAAGCTGAGCCTCAGCTGACTACAATTGCGCTTGAACGACCTCCTTTTTGAAGGCGAGGATATCCATATTTTCTTTGAATTTTTCCCCTTCGGCCATTAGCTTATCTATTTGCGAGTTGAGCCATCAAGCCTCTGCCGAACCTGCAGAATCGGGTTGCTAGTGGTTATCTCCAATTCATATTCACTGTCGTGAAGAATTCAGAATATCTGCTCGGCTATCTCCTCGTGCTCATCCCGAGCCGCTGCCAAATCTGTTCGAAGTTTCTCGCTAAGAAGTTTATAGGAGTCACTCTTCTCAGTGAGGCCCCGAACCTCGGCCTCATGCTCCTCTCAGATTCGGAGGAAAGCCTCGTGATGCAACACCAAAGCCTACAAACATGGGTAAAAATGTTAGAATTATCTACAACAAGTATAAAAGAAACAATATAGATGCCATCGAAGTTACCCAATTCAGAGCATGCTGGGCCTCGTTGAAAAGACAGGCGGGTCCTACCACATTCATCACTGCTTGATTCTCTTCGGTCACTAGAGACCGAAGGTAACTAGCAATCCCCATGGGGGAGAGAAAATTCGGGTATCCTCTAGGACTGAGAGAACCACCTTTCGCCTACGATAAGGATCAATACTCGGGGCCAAGAATCGGTCCACTAGTTTTGGAACCGATGAAGACCCGGTAGAGCCCGACCATGATATTTTCTTTGGTATCGGTAATCCAACGAACCCAATAAACACCTCCGAGGTAGCTGACTCGAGCCCATCCAGAATACCGTGGATATCGATCGGCTTCTGAATGCCCTCGTAGGATCGACCTTCCATCATGCTGGCCTCACGGATCATAGCATCCGAAATCTGAGGGGATCTGCTAATATCAACTATCCCGAGCTCATCCCTCGAGATATCTTCTGCTGCCCGAGAAGTCCTACCCTCGGTCTCCCCTTCAACTATCTCAGCTCGAGATGGAATAGTCTCTGCTTTTTCTTGTTCCGGGATTATGGCCAGGGTTCCCTTATTCACTTCAGCCGATTCGGAAGATTGTTGTATCACAAAATTAGCCCGTACACCGGCTAATTTCTCTTCTCCTTCTTCGGGCTCGTCCCTTAATCGGTGGATCGATTCCGAAAGCATAACACCGGGGGCCCCTTTTGGCTTGCGAGATTTCTTCACCTGTTTTTTCTTTTCCGAGACTGGGGAGCTCGGTACATCTTTTCTCTTCTTTTATTTAATTTGCTTTGGGACAGGAACCTCCTCATCACCAGATGTGAGCCTCATGGCAACGTCCTTCCCAAGTCCTACAAAGGGAAAAATGGGGTTAAGCAAGTAAAGAAGAGCAAATGACAAACAAATTAAGAAAGAGACTTACCATGACTACGGGCCTCCCATCGACCCTTTGATAATTCCACCCAAGCGTGCTCGGACTACGGTCTCTGCAGCACCAAACCTTCAACCCATTGTTTAATATCCGGAATCGGCTCAGGCATCCGAGCCATAACTGTGACAAGAAAGAAAAATGGATCAAGAAAATGAAAGGCAGTTACAAAATTAAAACAAACGAAGTGAAATAAGTGCTCACGATTCATATTCTATTTCTCAGGAAATGGCATGTCATCGGCGGGGATCAGGTCCGAGGTTTTGACTCGAACAAATCGGCCCATCCAACCTCGATCACGAGTCTCGTCTATACTCGAGAATGACACTTTGGTGGCTCGGCGAACAAGCTTGATTAACCCTCCTTGATAAAGTCGGGGACTATAAAGGCACATAAGGTGGTCGAGGGTGAAAAGACACCCCTCGATTTTGCTCGAGAAAAATCGGAGAAGAATCACTATTCTCCAAAAATAAGGATGGATCTGGCCGAGGGTCACGTCGTATCTCTTGCAAAAGGAGACGATGACAGGGTCTAAAGGACCCAACGGGAAAGGATGAGTATAAACACTTAGGAACCCTTCCACGTGGGTAGTAATTGATTCATAAGGCGATGGGACTACCACGTGCTTATCGTCCCAGTTGCATTCTTGTTTGACTTTCTCGAGAATTTTCTCGGTGATTGTACACTGGTACCTCGACATCGGCTCGGTACCGATGAAGGTTTTTCAACCTTAAAATCACTGACAGTTGAACACCATACCGGAACGAATTCCTCAGGGCGAGGCTCCGCTGCATCCTCACCGCCCGGCTAGTCGTGATGAAGAAGCGACCTTTTTTTGCGGAACTGTTTTAGATGTTTTGGCTATCTAAATTTCTGTGAACAAAGAAGAAGGGAGATTGAAGTATTTGATGTTTTGAGAAGAACAAGCAAAGAAATTCCAAAACCTGAAAATAGGAAGCTTTGGAGAAGGCGAATGACTGTGAAGATTGGAATGAAAAAGGTTTAAAGGTAAAAGTTTGAAATATTGAAGAAAGGGGCTATTTATAGATTTCACAGCGACGGTTCAAAATTGACAGTGACCGACCATCGACTGATGCACATTTAATGCCTTGGTAACTGGACCGATAGGACGTTTGTCACATACGTCACAATCAGGCTCGTCGCAGACGTTAGTATTCGTCTAGTCGGAGGTTGAAAAATCATATCGTTTCTCGCCATCTTCTTTCCGTGAAACGAGGGGACTATTTGTATACAGTCAAAATCGAGTTTGCCCTTCGTGTGATTAATCAAGATTGGAGCATGATGGACTGAGGTTCGTCATCATAATATCGAGCTCGAGACCCAGAGACCGACCCATACCGAGACCGGCCAAAATCGAGATCGAGCCAAGGGACAAAAGAACCGTTATAGCCGCATTTGGAGAGAGAATCTCGGCGAAAATCAAGGAAACGTTAATTAATTAGTCCATCATGGAATCCCATTATGTATTTTTAATTATACCCAAAATGGGATTCCCCCACTATATTAAGAGTGGTTATCATTTGTAAGAGGACATTGATTCATACACACATTCATTCTAATATATACAGAAAACAGAGCCAATACTATCTTTTGGTAGCTTTTGGTATTTTAGTCAAATTGTTTCTTCTATCAATCGTTCTTACCCGATTTGGAGGTGATTAAACTTAAAAGCTTAAGCTAATTAGTTCATCTGATTTGCATTCATTTCTTTTATAACTAATTTCAATACACATTTATGTATCTTTCCCGATTTGTACCAATTTATACCACGTATCTTTAGAACTACGTATAAATTCAACTCTATCCGTTTTTCGGGTAAACAATAGCATATTTAAACTTTCAAATTTTAGAAGTAATTACTTTTTCATGTCAATTCAAACTATATCAACATAAGTTAAAAGAGTCATATTATATTATTTTTTTGACATAAATTTTAATTTGACGAGAATTTTAATTAGTTCACAATGGTAGGTACGGACGGCATGTTTCTCATCGTGCATTCACGCAGTCTCTCCAGTATGCTAACACAAGTTTCGTCAAAATTCAAAAAGGTATAGAACTCTAGAAAATACTTAATAAATATTTCAAACTATCCCTTTTATAATCCTCTCAAACAAATCTCCCAATTATCTCTTCTCTCTCTCTTGCATTCTGTTCTTTAATAATTCACCCGGCCCTTTAGGTATGGGATTCAAATCTCTGTTCAATCGCAAGAAGAAGAGCTTCCCCAACTCGAAAACCCCATCGCCGGTAAGCTCTCCGCCCAAAATCGAAGAGGAGCTAGAGCAGGTGTTCAATAAGTTCGACATTAACGGCGACGGAAAAATCTCATCGTCGGAACTGGGTTGCATCATGGCCAGCCTAGGAAACGCCGTAACGGAAGAAGAATCGGTAAACATGATTAAGGAAGTTGACGCCGACGGAGATGGTTTCATCGATTTGCAAGAATTCATCGAACTCAACACCAAGAATATCGATTCGAATGACATTTTGGAGAATCTTAAGGAAGCTTTCTCTGTGTTTGATGTGGACAAGAATGGATCCATCTCTGCTGATGAGTTGCAGAACGTGATGAAGAGTTTAGGGGAAGAATGTTCGCTGGAAGAGTGCCGGAAAATGATCGGTGGCGTTGATTGTGACGGCGACGGGATGATTGATTTTGAAGAATTTAAGGTTATGATGGTTAGGGGCTCGAAGTCTGATCCAATGGAGTCTCGTTGTTAAACATTCATTTTTGGGGTTCGAATTCTTTATTGGAAAGGAAAAGGAAAGAGTTGTAGAGATTTACTTTTATTTTGATTTGCTTTGTTAGAAACTACTGTGTTATCGGCTTAAACCAAATACGGATTAATGAAAAATTGATAATTATTCGGTTATGTATCACGACTAAATTTAATAGACGGTGATTCAACTTTGTATTTGTATTCAATTTATTTTTTTTTTAATGTAAAAATTATTCAACTTTGAGTTCATTACTTAAAAATCATTTTACTATACTCTAGTTATCACAATAATTACTTTAACCAAATCTTACAAACCTTTAACCTGAAAAGTCTATTATGCCCCTGACATTATAAATCCTCCAATTTATGTAATACCTTCTAAATTATATGTTATATAATATACTTTTACCCAGGTATTTTTCTTATAATTAAAATAATTTAATATTATTTTATTTATTATTTTTATAACATATTCGTACATTTAATATTTTTTTAATATTAATTTTTAAGATATATAAGTAGCATTATTAAATTTGTTAGTAACATTACCGTGAATAAATCTCCAGTCCAAGTTCTTAATCATACTTAATGAAAATTAAAAAATCAAAGCTCATTGACTTATTAGCCAAGCCATACCCATTAATTTAATAAATAAAATGCCTACATTTAGCAAAGTGACACATAAGATTAATACTTTCAAATAAATAATATTAACAGATAAAGCTTTAAAAATTTAATATTAAACACAAATATAAACTTTTATTAAAATTTTTATTGACTATAAAAAACTATCATTTGTTAAACAAATATATTTTTATTATTTTAAATAAATATTTAAAAATAAAATATTTTTTATCATTTTTATATTTAAAATATGTTCATGTTTGAATATGATTAAACAACTTGAGTGCCATGGAAAACTTAAATGTATGAAATATATTATAAAAATAATAAATAAAATAATTTAAAGTTATTTTAATTATAAGTAAAATACCTATATAAAAATATATTATATAGTAAATAATATAGAAGGTATTATATAAATGAGAGGATTTATAATGTCAATGACATAATAAACTTTTCAAGTAAAAGTATTATAAAATCTGACAAGTGCGACTTTTTGTGATAAATAGAGCAAAGTAAAATATTTTTTGTGTAACAAAAGAAAGAAAAATGACTTTTGGATAATGAGCACAAAGTTGAATAATTTTTATGTAACAAAAAGAAGAAAAATGGCTTTTGCGTAATGAACACAAAGTTGAATGATCACCCATAAAATTTACTAACCTCAACCCGGAACTAAATTACCTTTGTCTTATATCTAATTATACACTTGTAAAGCTAGGTTTTTATATCGTGTCTTTCTAATTCACCATGTACGCATTTTAAAGCTCAATGTTAGTAGCATATATTTGAAATTTTAATTCATGTACACATGTTATATGTAGATATTACTAGTAGTAAGTAAGACAAGGAACCGTCCTGCATCTTGATATTTTCTTTTTATAATATGTTATGAAATTGTCTGTACGTTATTAATGATATTAATAAATAAATAAACAAACTTTAACTTATTATAATATTCAAATCTCCTAATTCTAGTTTGTATTACAAGTGTAACGTTACATTTTATTTGTTAATTTTATATTCTCTTCTAGTCGTTAAGTAAGAAGGGTATTTGATTGAGGAGCTTCGATCTACCTATTTCTATTAAACTGTTTACTTATGTTTGCGTCGATTTCCATATTATACAAGTAGCCAAAAATCAAAATTGACAGGACTAAATTATATTCCAGTTCTTAGATCTTTGCTTGTGGAAAACTTTTGAGATTTTGAGTGGGCGCGACCACTTTTTGGTTTCTTTCTAATTTGGTATCTAAATAATTTAATTAATTACGACTACTTTTTTTTTGGGTCAATTAATAAGGACTAGCAACGGACCTGATATTGACATTCCTCACGTGTATTTATTTGTTTATTTATTTATTTATTTATTTATTTTCCTTTATTGGTGTATACGGGTAAAATCGAGCCCACTGAGCACCCTAGTTTCCCGATAAGGCAAACAGAGCAGGGACGTGGCCGTAAGGAATTAGAATTAGAGCAAAGAGCCCCTCGTATCTGGGGGCGAGTAAAACACCTGCCCCCGGGGGCATCGGAACCACGTCCTCCGGGTCCAGTTCGAGTCCTAAGACTTCAGAGAGCATTACCAAACAACCGCACATGACTAACAAAGAGCTGTGATGTCCGTGCACAATCGGATATCACGGAGTGAATCTCGGCCCGTATCGGCAGAAAATCAGTGATTAGCGAAGATGAAGATTATTACCTTTCTTAGGATTGTACTTAGTGTAAAACTCCCCTACTATATAAAGGAGAAGCTTATTGTTCATTAGACACAGTAACACGTATACCAAGGCAATATACTTTTGTTTTTGAAAGCTATTCAAAGTTCTTATTCTTGTTCATAAGTTCTTCATAAGCTTTAGCTCGGAATCGAAGGCAGGTTCCTCGTTAAGCCATTAACCGAGCTCAGACTCATTCTTATCATTGGTTTGGTCATTTATTACTATCTTTTATTTGCTTAATCTAACGTCATAAATCGCTTGTATTGAATTAATGTATATATCCTTAAAACTGCGTATAAATTCAATTGTTATCCGTTTTTATGGGTAAACAGTTTGGCGCCCACCGTGGGGCTAAGGATAATAGTGGCAATTTGATACAAATTTCCATAACGCACTCTATTTTATGCTTTTTCTTTGAGATTTTAATTTCAGGTCAATTTAAAAATGTCAAACTCTTAATCTGCCCACTTGAACGTTGATGCTGAGTTTGGCCACCATGGTGAGAACAACAATATAGTGCCCAAAAATGAGTTCCTGTCGCGGACCCAATCGATGCCAACTCGCATGTGGCCATCGACGCAAACTTGCCTACTGGCCCCGAGAACAGCGTTCGCGGAGGAGCCTGATCAATAGCTCGGGGTACGCACGACGGTGAAGGTGATGGGATCAATTTGCGGGTGATCTTCGAAATGTTACAAGCTCAACATGCGGTGATAGCTCAACTACAGAACCAAAGCCGCGCCTCCAGCAGAGTTGAGCCCGAACCATCCTGGGAAAACACCCGAAGAAATGAACCAACCACAGAAAGGCCGGGTGAAGTTGAACCCGGGACCAACCTCGAAATAATAAAGATGCTTGAGGAACTGACAAAGCGGGTGGAATCGTGGAAAAAGAAGATTGAAGCCAACGACAAAATAGTGGAGACCTATAACTCTAAGGTTGATCAAACCCCAGGAGCACCCCCGTTATTGAAATGCCTGGATTCCAAGAAATTTGTCCAAAAGCCTTTCCCTCTGAGCGCAGCACCGAAACCGATCTTGAAGAAGTTCCGTATGCCCGAAATTCCAAAGTATAACGGAATCACGAATCCAAATGAACATGTGACATCCTACATGTGTGCCATCAAGGGAAATGACTTAGAAGATTACGAAATTGAGTCGGTTCTACTGAAAAAGTTTGGAGAAACACTGTCGAAAGGAGCAATGCTATGTTATCACAACCTACCCCCTAATTACATTGATTCGTTTGCAATGCTTGCAGATGCCTTCGTAAATGCTCATGCCATGGCCATCAAGGTCGAGACCAGTAAATCAGTCCTCTTTAAAGTGAAACAAAGAGATAACAAAATGCTCAGGGAATTTGTGTTGAGGTTTCAAATGGAACGAATGGACCTGCCTCCAGTTGCGGACGATTAGGCCATTCGGGAGTTCACTCAAGGACTCAACCACCATAGCTCCTTGGCTACACAGCATCTGAAACAGAATTTGATAGAGTACCCGGAGGTAACTTGGATTGACGTCCATAACAGGTACCAATCGAAAATCAGAGTTGAGGATGATCAGCTCGAAGCCCCTCCCGGGTCCGTGTATCCCATCAGAACTAATGACAGGTCTAAAAGAGTCATTGATCATGAAACAAGACAGAATAGAGAACGGTATCAACCGTATAGCGGAGATCGAAGGGGTAGCGGATCCGGACGTAACCCTGTGAGGAACGAAAAAAGGAGCGATCGAGGCCACAATAGCCAGGGCTCATGAGTAAAAACAGTTTCGACATGCCACACGGGGTCAGAGAGGCACCGAGATTATCAGAATACAAATTTAGTGTCGATGCTGCTGGAATTGTATCTGCCATCGGACGCATCAAAGATACCAAGTGGCCTCGGCCATTGCAGTCCGATCTTGCCCAAAGAGACCCCAACCTGATGTGCAAGTATCATGGCACTCACGGACACAGCACCGAAGATTGCCGACAGCTAAGAGAAGAAGTGGCCCGGTTATTCAATAATAGGCACCTCCGGGAATTTATGAGTGATCGAGCCAAAACTCACTTCAGGAATATGGACTCCCACAAATAGACCGAGCAAGAGGAACCTCAGCATGTCATCAACATGATCATTAGTGGAGTCAACGTCCCCTAGGGGCCAATGCTAAAGAGCACTAAGGTATCAATTACAAGGGAAAAACAAACCCGAGATTACATGCCGGAGGGGACTATCTCTTTCAACGATGAGGACACTGAAGGCATGTGAAACCACATAATGATGCACTGGTAATATCTGTACTCATGAATAAATCTTGAGTTAAGCATGTGTTAATTGATCCAGATAGCTCGGCTAATATCATCAGATCAAGGGTCGTAGAGCAGCTGGGTCTACAAGACCAAATAGTGCCTGAAGTTGGGGTTTTAAATAGATTCAACGTGGCATGCTAAACTACTAAAGGGGAGATAACCCTACCGGGACCATTCAAAAAATGAAGTTCTATGTGATTGAAGGGGATATGAGATATAATGCTCTATTCGGAAGGCCATGGATTCATAACATGAGGGCAATACCCTCGACACTACACCAGGCACTGAGGTTCCCCACACTGGAAGGGATCAAGACGGTTTACAGAGAGCAGCTGGCCGCAAAAGAAATGTTCGCGGTCGACTAGGTGATCCCGATATCCGTACTCTCAACATCAAAGAACCCGGAACTGGTTAGGAAAGAAAAAACTAAATAGCAATCACCGGTACCGGCCCCGACCAAATCGGAGAAGCAAGAAACAGACGAGGATGATGATTACAGAGTTCCTAGGCCGTGCATCACCCCTGACGATTCCGACGCCACCAAATCAATGGTCGAGGAGCTGGAGCAAGTTATACTGATCGAACACTTGCCCGATCGGAAGGTATACCTGGGCACAGAGTTAACTCCTGAGCTCAGGAAAATACTCATTAATTTTCTTATAGTTAATGTAGATTGTTTCGCTTGGTCCCATCTAGACATGACAGGGATCCCGCCAGAAATAATCACTCATAAGCTAAGCTTGGATCCTAAGTTCCACTCGATTAAACAGAAGAGGAGGCCTCAGTCCGAAGCCAAGCATGCATTCATCAAAGATGAGGTATCCAAACTCCTTAGAATAGGTTCCATTCGGGAAGTTAAATACCCTGATTGGTTGGCTAACGTAGTAGTAATGCCTAAAAAGTTAAATAAATTAAGAATGTGTGTAGATTACAAAGACTTGAACAAGGCGTGCCCCAAGGATTCTTTTCCTTTCCCTAACATTGATCGCATGATCGATGCAACGACGAGCATGAGTTACTTAGCTTTCTCGACGCCCATTCCGGGTACACCAAATCCAGATGGACCGGGCGATCAAGAAAAAACTTCCTTTATCACTAAATTCGGCACCTACTATTATAACGTAATATCTTTCGGACTAAAAGATACTAGTGCCACTTATCAATGCCTAGTGAACCGGTTGTTCGAAGAACAAATAGGAAAATCATTGGAAGTTTAAATTGACGACTTGTTAGTTAAGTCCGTGAGAGCAGAGGACCATTTGAAACATTTGCAGGAAACCTTCAACATACTGAAGAAATACAATACGAAGCTGAACCCGAAGAAATGCGCATTATGGGTCGGATCTGGAAAGTTCCTTGGATTTATGGTGTCCAAAGGGATCGAGATCAATTCCGACAAAATTAAATCTATAGAAGATATCACCGTGGTGGATAGTGTCAAGGCCGTTCAGAGGCTAACCGGATAAATTGCCTCCCTAGGCCGGTTCATATCGAGGTCCTCCGATAAAAGCCATCAATTCTTCTTATTATTGAAGAAGAAAAATAACTTTTCGTGGACCCCGGGGTGCCAGCAGGCTTTGGAAGAACTCAAACGATAACTTTTGAGTCCACCCTTCCTCCATACGCCGAAGGCAAACGAGCAGTTGTACCTGTACTTAGCGGTATCCGAGATAGCGGTAAGTGGAGTCTTAGTCCAGGAAGGGGAAGGTACACAAGTTCCTATCTATTATGTTAGTAGAACTCTAGTCGAGGCCGAAACAAGGTACCTTCACCTAGTAAAGTTGGCGCTCGCTTTGCTAAGCACTCCAGAAAGTTAAAGCCATATTTTCAATGCCACCTTATATGCGTCGTAATTTCTTACCCACTAAGGTACATAATGCACAAACCCGAGCTCTCGGGCCGATTGGCCAAATGGGCAGTAAAAATTAGCATGTACTATATCGAATATCTAAGTGCAGATGCCCTCGATCCACTCCTTTAGCCGGGGAATCGCATTCGGAACCCGGACAATAGCTGCACAACCGCAAGCATGAATAAGAAGAAGTAATTTGAAGGAA
The DNA here is from genome assembly GCF_000715075.1 of Nicotiana tabacum. Classification (NCBI taxonomy): domain Eukaryota; kingdom Viridiplantae; phylum Streptophyta; class Magnoliopsida; order Solanales; family Solanaceae; genus Nicotiana; species Nicotiana tabacum. Next base: position 78,123,324 of record NC_134088.1, on the reverse strand, counting down.
AAGAATTTTGATGTTTAAAGAGAGATTGCGTTTACGAGACATATTCCACTTATCAGGGAATGTCATGTATTTGGGGGCGAGGGATCAAATCCTAGGTCTTCACGTGAACGAAGAGTCTCTGCCAACCCTGGTCTTGGTCTTCGTCGATACTTGAAAAGGGGGCCTTACTGGCCCGGTGAGTAAGCTTGATCAGTCCCCCTCGGAACATTCGAGGACTGTATAATCAAAGTAGGCGGTCGATCGTGAACCGATGAGTCTTAGTCTTGTTCATAAAGTAGCGGAGGAGGATCATGATCCTCCATAGCGATGGATGGATTTGTCCGAGACACACCTCGTACCTCTTGCAAAAATCCAGAACGACCGGGTCCACCGGGCCCAGTGTGAATGGATAAGTATTAATACTTAAGTACCGCTCCACATGAGTAGTAACAGCGTCCTCGTGCCCGGGGACTACTACGTCCATGCCCACCCAATTGCAGTCCTTTTTAATCATGGGGAGAACGTTTTCAGTCATGAAGCATATGTACCTTGATACTCCTTCACCCCTGTCCTGTTTGCGTGAGGGTTTCTCGACTTTAAAGTCATCTGTAATTGAGCAGCCCCCGGGAATGAACACTTTCTAGGTAGGCTCCGCGACCGGTTCGTTAGCAGTCACCTCAGGAGAAGCCGTTTCGAGGGCAACTACTTCAGGGACAACCGCCTCAGTACCGGCGGCCGGTTGAGAAAATGAAGAGACAACTTGTTGAGGAATAAATTTTGATGTTTTGGCCATTGTTATCTGGGAGAGGTTTGAAAATTTGAAGAAAAGTTTTGGGAAAAAATAGGTTTTGAAGATGAAGAACAAAGTATGAAGATTTAAAGAAAATATGTGTAAAAAACTGGAAATCTCTATGAAAATTGAAGAACAAGGGTGATGATATGAAGGTTTGAAGAAGGTTTGATGATGGCTGGAAAGCTCAAAGGTAATAATTTAGTCAAAAAGTAGAAAAAGAACAACGAGAGGAAGCTTTTATAGGGAAACAACTGACGCTTCGCATTCGGGGGAAACCACCCGATGAGCGACATGTGTCCGAAATCAGAACGAAGCAACTAATGGGACGTTTCGGCTCCCTCATCATAACGTACAAAGGAAGGATTCGGAGAACATATGTCGTTTCCCATCGTTTCGTCAAACCTGCTCTCTGAGAAACGAGGGGACTATCTGTATACGGGAAAAACCAAGTCCACTGAGCACCCCAGTTTCTCGGTAAGGCAAATGGAGCAGGGACGTGGCTGTAAGGAATTGGAATCAGAGCAAAAAGCCCCTTGTATCGGGGGGCGAGTAAAATACATGCCCTCGGGGGCATCGGGACTACGTCCTCCAGGTCTGGTTCGAGTCCTAAGACTTCGAAGAGCATCACCAAACAACCCCACATGACTAACAAAGGTCTGTGATGTCCGTGCCAACCAAATATCATGGTGTGAATCTCGGCACGTATCGACAGAAAATCAATGATTAACGAAGAGGAAGATTTTTACCTTTCTTAGGATTGTACTTATGGTAAAACTCTCATACTATATAAATAGGAAGCTTATTGTTCATTAGACACTCTGTAACACGTATACCAATGCAATATACTTTTGTTTCTGAAAGGTATTCAAAGTTCTTGTTCTTGTTCTTGTTCATAAGTTATTCATAAGCGTTAGCTCGGAATCAAAGACAGGTTCTTCGTTAAACCATTAACCGAGCTCGGACTCATTCTTATCATTGGTTTGGTCATTTATTATTGTCTTTTATTTGCTTAATCTAACGTCATTAATAGCTTGTATTGAATTAATCCACATATTCTTAAAATCGTGTATAAATTCAATTGTTATCCACTTTTAAGGGTAAACAATTTGGTATTTTATTTCCTTTTATGTCGACTATGATAACTTTCTGATTTGATCTACTTTATACGCCTCTTAATTAATGGACCTTTTTGAATTGTTTAAATAAGTTTCAAATTATGCGAGTTTTCCAGTAAAGCTTAACGGTAATCCTTTTTTCTTTTATTTGTGGACTTCCTTGATTTTGTTATTTGTAAAGAAAGGCGTGTTGTGACCCAAAAAACAAAAGAAAAAGAAATGGAAACCGTTGTTTATTGATTGATCTTCTTGTTGAAAGTTGGACCTACGAATGGAGGTAGCACCGTGTAGAAAAAGCTAGAAGAGAGAGCTGAGAAAATTTGGGAATGATTTTTATTCCAACTGTATGTACAATTGCCTGTACAACTCTATTTGTACTACTCAACTAATTATTTCAGTACCGCAAAGGAAAAGGGTCAGATATGTCTGTGAACTATGCGAATTAGGATAAATATGCCCGTGAACTATGCGAATTAAGACAAATATGCCCGTTGTTATTAGTTTGACACATATATATCTAAACCGTCCAATACTTGCTCATTCATGCCCTTAGTTAGACGGAACTCACTAATTTGTCTTTCTTACCTAATTAATAATCTGGCCCAACTAAAATCTACTGACCCGATCCATTATAACCCGACCTACCCTTATTTCTAGATGACCCCACTTGTTATTCCCTTATTTCTAGCCCTTCCTTTTCACATTTTCTCTTCATGAAGATGGTTCCTTTTTAAAATCCTCAATTAGGATTCAATCTGCTCGCTATATTGAGTTTATTCTTAAGTAGGTTAGCTATCTTGTTTGATTTTCACTCACTTTGCTCTCTTATTTCTTTCATTTGCTTTTGAAATTCCAGAATATTCGAGTTCTTCAAATAGTTGTAGAAGGATGTGTGGATGTGGAGTTGCTGCACTCCATCTCACATCGCAGACTGAAATGAATCTTGGGAAATGTTTTTTCAGGTGTCATAAGGCTAATGTAAGTTTTTTCTTTTCTCTTGTTAATCTTTATTTTTGGCAGATTTGTATCGATGATGTTGGCAGATTTGTAACTGATTTTTGTTACGATGCTAATGTTTTTATTGCAGAAAACTGGATGTGGTAATTAGGAATGGGAAGACGATGAATTTTCACCAAGAGCTATTATTGTCATCAACAAATTGAAAAGGAAAAATGATGCTCTTCTTAAAGAAAGACTTGGAAATATGGGGAAAAAATATTTCTTATGTTATTGAGTTTCAAATTTTGATTTGTGATTAGTTTCAAAATATGATTTTAATTGCTTATGGTTGTTTTAGTTGTTGTTTACCCATTAAACAGTATAGTTGAATTTAGCGTGGTTTATAAACAAGTGAATCGATTTGACCAAAATATATTAAGTAAATAAGAACAAAATGATTATGAAGCAAAGTTAAAGGAAATGCTAGCCTGGCTATGCGCTTGATATTTCCGATAATAGAACTACAAACAATGTTGAAAGCAGAAGAAAGTGAATAATTTTATAAGAGAGAGTAAAATATATCTTTTCGTGTATAGAGTATTTTGTGTCTACAATAGATGCTAATAATCCTATTTATAGCTCTATTTAGGGAGACAAGATTCTCAAATCAAGCCCCTCTTAAATGAGAATAAAACTGTCATTGATGGATGTATAACGGTTGGCTATAAATGCAGGTATTCTGTATAACGGCTGCCTACTGAATGCTATCCGGTGGCAATGCTTTGAATTTTTGTCACCGGCTACTCTGTATTCGGGATTCGTTCAACACCGATTGCATGCTTACATCCGGTTCCAGTTGTTTGCTGAATCTCATCCCATCTGTCTTTAGTTCCACATGTCGTTCCCTCACTTGCCCAACTGTCACTAATCAATTTTATCCCATACACATAATCCCCCTACCTTCCGTTGAAGCAACTTAGTGTTACCGGAAAGTAGATAAGAGTTTCTTTCATGGCGGGAAAGTTCTTGAACGGCCTCTGACACTTGAAAGGACGCACGTCTTCTCGCATTATGACCCGAACACGTGTTGCTCTATGATTCAACAAATATTTCCGCCGGTTTGAGGTAATCATGACCACTTTTTGCCGTCTATAACTTCCCCACTACTTCTCATAACTCTTTACTTTAACAACTCCTTATTCTTCTTTAAATCTCCTTAGAGCTCTTCTGCAACACTCAACTTTCTCAGTAAAATCTTTCTTCTTAAACATGTCTTCAAGCACTGATTCCTTCGGAAACTCTGGTCTTCTCTTCGGTGGAGGTCCAAAGAAGAACAGAACCAAAGAGTTTGATGTCGAGTCCGAACCTCCTACTGTAAACACCATCATACCACTTCACCTTAGCACGACATCTGATCTTCAAGAATAAAAAGCACATGCAAACTCCAAAAGTGATAGATTTTTGTCTGTTCGTAGGTACCCTTCTTCCATTCGTCCTCCTAGCATACCTGTTGTAAAGAAGGAATGTAATTGGAACAATGTTGAAATCCTCATCCCAGATGGGGTAGAACGAGTTACCTACTCCAAGTCGGGGTTCATATATGTTTATATATACCCCTTCACTTTGACCCCCTTCACCTTGGGAGCGGGTGATGGAATTGTCCCAATAACCTTAAAATTTGCCATAGGTACCAAGTTTGCTTGGCACAAGTAAGTCCAACCATATGGCGTACGGTGGCCTACCTTCGCCAAATGTGCTCTGAGACCGGGGAAACCCAAACTCTTGCACATATGATGAACTTTTGCTCCCTAAATTATTTTTGTTGGGGTGTGTTAAACCCTAGCAAACATGGTCATCATTCCCTCCTTACCAACGTCGATGATGACAACGATCGTGGATGGATAGAACGATTCGTTGTCATTTATACCAGGGACATCATCCCAGCCACAACTCCAGTTTTCCCCAAATCATAGAATCTTTTTCGTAAGTCTTTGGGTATCTATTTCCTTTCCACATAAAAAGAAAATTTCTTTCTTTGATGACTTTTTATTTCCTTTGTTCCAGCTACTCACTGGGAACCACCACAGGTTCAAGGTCTGGACCGATGGGTACAGAAAATTCTAGATATCACTACACCAGAATCCTACAGGTGGAAGGAAATGACTTCCAAATATGGATGGAAATCCAAGAACCACGGTAAGCAAAAATCCTTCTTCTTTCAATATTAACATACATAACAACTTAGGAACAATCTGTTAACTACCCCGTTTTGCTCCACACAGGACTTTCAAAGGGTTCCTCCGTGTGCTCTGACATCGAGGCTCTTGATGACCCAGAGGAAGTCAAACAAATACTGCAGAATGCCCTTAACTGGAGTAGGGCTCATGGATCTACTCGAGTCACCAGCGAAGGTGCCTCCTCCCGGAGTCCACATCCCAAAAATAAGAAACCAAAGTGGAAACGTACCTCTTCGACTGGGACTCAGGAAACAATATCGAAAAGAAAACCAATCGAACCGGCCATAGTGGTCCTCCATGACGAAGAAATCGTAGATGAAGCGGTTGCCTTTAAGAGAAGAAACGATTTTCATAAAATTAATCCGAAGAGCTTCAAACTCCACCACCAACCGTGGAGAAAATAACAGCTGCCACTCCTTCTACACTAGCTATTTCTTCTCCACCGGCACTAGCTGATTCTTCTTGAACAATAGGAAATGCTCCTTCTCCACGCTCTCCTGACCATGAAAATTTTGGAAATACTTATTCGGCACCCTCTCAAGACCCTCATGGAAAGCAAAGTGCCATTCTTTCGGTTTCAAAGGAGTGCCATATACTTTCCAAGCTGGTGAAGCTTGCCAATTACCTGAAGCCGCTGGCAGCAAAGGATTGGATAAAAATAGACTCTCTTTCTGCGAAGTGCCTTATAAATAATAGCATGCATTGTTCGGCTCATGTAGAAATCTAACCTTTTTCTATCTCCTTTCAATATATACTTCGCATTAATAACCTTATTACTAAACTTTTTGCAGGCCAACCTTCTTACTTGTGAGGTCCTACAAAGGCTGATTTTTGTACAAGCAAGAGCTTATTCCGGAATGCGATCAGCTCTTGGCTGAACGGAATTAACTTTTCGAGCGCCTCCCGGCGCTGGAAGAAACAATTGCTTGAGTGGATGATCTCGAGGCCCAGTTGTAGCAGTCCGAGCAAGATGGAATGGCCTACAGCCAGGAAGCTGCCCAGCTACATGAAAACTGTATGGAAGCAAAGGCTAAGTGGGTTGAATTATATGACACTGTGACTGCTACTACCGAGCGCAAGTCTGCTTTGATAGAGCAAGTTAATAATTTGGAAGCTAACTTACGCCCCAAAACCGACGAGGCCAATGTTACCGAGGGTCAAAGAGCAAGGAAGGAGGAAAGGCTTAAAAGAGTTATGGAGCATAATCAACTCCATTCGAGAACCAATGTCGAGCTTGACTCAAAAATCAGCATTATGAAGGCTGAAAATGAAAAGCTCCAATCCAAGATTAAAAAACTCCAGGCCAAACTCCAAGACCAAGAGGATTCAATCATCTTCGTGAAAACCTACGCCATTTACCATACAAATAGAAAGACCTTGGAGGAGTCCAAAGAGGGCATTGCTAATATTGATGAATGCATTGCCAAGGCACGGGAGCTGGAGACAACCGATCATGAGAATCTTCCTTCTCGACTTGTTGCTTCTGATTCTTCGAATACTAACTCCGAGTATTTAGGAACTGGGGAGAAACTGAAGAAGATGAATACCTCGAACCGGAAGCGGAATAGCCTTCTCCCACAAGATAAAACAAAGACGTTTCTCTCACTTCAGGTTCTGGCAGCAAGAACTGATGTATATATTTTTCTTTACTTTTTTTATAATTATTCCAAAATATTTTACTAAGTTTGGCATTTAAATAAAAGAAACCATTTTCTTAAGTGTTGTGCAAAAGATATTCCTTTTCGTTTAATTAACAGAGCTTCGAGAATCTTTTCATATCCAATAGCTTTTGATTCCGAGCAAAAACACTTTCGGAATATACCCTTTACTAGGAGGGTTTCAAAAGAGAGAGAGAGCCCTTACGTTTACCATACTCTTGCAGAGCACGTCTTCTGTTCATTCCGGCACAAGCATTTGAAGTTTTTGTTAACTCTCAAATGATAAAACAAATATACTTATCATTCGGAAAAGAAATAAGATAAAAGTAAAAGGACTTTGATTTATTCCCTTTATCTTTAAAAGTATATTTACATAAATATTTATTTGCTTAAGTAAATAAAGTTGCCGATACATGTGGCTAACTTGTACAATTTATTTCTACGGGGCTGATCATACAGTCCCCCCAAGCTGATAAGACATTGATCTAGGTTCTAAAAGTCTCCGATTTTTGAAACACTTTTAGTGTTTTGTTATGTATTATTCCCCCTAGTGTTAGGATGCTAAGTATGAGAATTCAAACACTAGAAGTCCTGCATTCGCCGATGATAGTTCCTTCATAGTGTGCTTTTACATTGTTTCCTCGATAATGGAAATAACTTATGGATGGGTAAATAATCTGTTTCTAGAGGCCAATGATAATCTTAGGAGATGAGATATGCTATCGAGCTAAAGATTATTTAACCATCCACACATTGATTGACATACGAGTTGATCCACAGAGAGTTGTTCATCAGCTTGTCGATGATCCTTCCTTCGTAGTATGCTTTACATCGCTACCTCGTTAAAAACCTTGCCAGAAAAACCTGATTGGGAGAAAAACTGGTCGAAGAGAAGTAGAGTTCAGCACATACTTTCAGTACCAATGAGGATCTTCATCAGTAATACCTGTTGAGGTGAGTCACATTCCAATTGCTTGGGAATTTAACTCCATCTTGATTTTCCAATTCGTATGAACCTTTACTGGTTATGGATGAAATCTGGTAAGGTACTTCCCATGTCGATCCCTGCTTCTCGGCGTTAACTTCCCGAGTTCTTTGAGTGACATTCCTCAGAACCAAATCCCCAACTTTACAATATCGGAGATTTTCTATGCGGTTGTAATTTCTTTCCATCCTTTACTTTTGTGCCACCATCCTCACATATGCTAGATCCCGGTATTTTTTAAGCAAATCCATCTTAACTAGCATCGACTAATTGTTTGTTTCTTTGTTTCCTTGGAAAAATCTCAGGGTCGGTTCCCCCACTTCGACCGGTATCAAAGCCACTGAACCGTACACTAGCGAAAAGGGTGTCTCTCCCGTGCTTGACTTCGCTGTGGTCCGGTATGCCCATAACACACATAGTAGCTCATCTGGCCACTTGCCCTTAGCATTTTCTAGCTTCTTTTTATGGTTTTAAATAATTATCTTATTGGTCAACTCCGCCTGTCCATTAGCGCTCGGGTGGTATGGTGAAGACGTAATTCATTTGATCTTCAATCCTTCCAAAAACTTTGTGACTTTGGAACCTATAAACTGCACCATGTTGTCACAAGAAACTTCTTTCGGTATTTCAAATCGACAGACAATATGATCTCATATGAAATCGATCGCTTCTCGTTATCCGATCTTTTGGTAAGCACATCCTTCAACCCATTTAGTAAAGTAATCAGTTAAAACCCAAAGAAATTTTACCTTACCGTGCCCGTGTGTTAAGGGACCGACTATGTCCATCCCCCATTTCACCACTGAATGCAAAATTTTCGTTGGTTGATGCACTAATTGTGCATAATATTGACATTTATCACACTTTTGTATAAATGTCTTCGCGTCCTGCTCCATCTGGGGCCTATAGTAGCTATCTCTAACTAACGTAAGAAACAATGAGTCTTTACTGGAATGGTTCCCGCATACTCCTTCGTGAACTTCCCTCATCAGGTAGTCAGCCTCCGAGGGCCCTAGACATCGAGCCAATGGTCCTTGGAACGAACTCCTGTATAACTGTCCATCAACAAGATAGTAACGAGCCGCCTTGGTCTATAGTGCCCAGGATGCTTTGGATCCTTGGGCAATTTGCCGTGTCTTAGATATTCAATGAACTCATTCCTCTAGTACCATATTAAGTTGGTTAAATTAAATTCACAATAGTCGTCCACATTCAACACCGAATGCAACAACTGAATGACCGCACAAGAATCAGATCCTTTCATCTCTATGGATGAACCCAAATTAGCCAATGCGTCTGCCTCCACATTTTCCTCCCTTGGAATGTGGATGATTGACCACTCTTTGAACCGCGCAAATAATGCTTGAACCATGTTTAAGTACTACTGCATGTGCTCGTCCTTGGTGTCAAAAATTCCATACACTTGGTTTACCACTAGCTGGGAGTCGCACTTCACTTCGATGACCTAGGAGCCTAGTCCCCGAGCTAGTTCAAGTCCTGCAACCAAAGCCTCGTACTTGGCTACATTGTTAGTTTATGGCACAGTTCTAATGGCCTGCCTCAGGGTTTCCCCGAATGAGTGATTAATACTACCCCAAGACAGAACCCTTTTACGTTAGAATCTCCATCCGTAAACAAGGTCCAAACTCCCGATAGCGTTCCTCATATCAACATTACTTCTTTAAAAGCTAAAGGCATTAATCCCGGGCTAAAATTGTCCACGAAGTCGGCCCAAAGTTGTGACTTAATTGCAGTCTTGGGCTTGTATTCAATGTCGAATTCACTAATTTCAACTGCCTATTTAGCCGAGCAATTTAACCACTCCGACTTATGGAGGACATTCCTTAAGGGAAAAGATGTAACAACGACTATTAGTTGACAATAAAAATAAGGCATAAGCTTTCGAGAGGAAACTACGAGAACTAACGCCGGCTTTTCATGGTTCAAGTAGCGTGTCTTTGCTCCTGATAATATTTTACTAACATAATAAATGGAATATTGCGTACCTTCGTCTTTCCGAACCAAACGGTACTTACCGCTACTTCCGAGACCGCCAGATAAATTAGCAATTGCTCACCTTCTCCTAGTTTTGACAACAACAGAGGGCTAGATAGGTACCCTTTTAGGTCCTTCAGTGCCTGTTGGCATTCCAGAGTACACACGAAGTCGTTCTTCTTTTTTAAAAGTGAAAAGAAGTGGTGGCACTTCTTCGAGGACCTTGAGATGAACCTGCTTAGAGCTGCCAACCTACCAGTCAACCTCTATACTTCCTTCACACTTGTTAGCTGGTACGGGATATCCTCGATGGCTTTGATCTTGTCAGGGTTTACATCGATCCCTCTTTGGGATGCCAGAAACCCCAAGATTTTACCAAAGCCAACCCCGAAGGCACACTTCTCCGGGTTGATCTTCATGTTACAATTTCTTAGAATGTCAAAAGTCTCTTGGAGATGTTACAAATAATCTCCTGCATTAACAGATTTAACTAACATGTCATCTATAAAAACTTCTCTTACCTATATGTTTTTTAAATATCTTATTAACGAGCCTCTTATAAGTGGCTCCGGAATTTTTAAGCCCAAAAGGCATCATATTATAGTAATATGTGCCAAAATTTGTGATGAAACAAGTCTTCTTTTGATCTTTCGGGTTTATCCTAATTTTATTATACCCGGAATAATCATCAAGAAAACTCATTAACTCGTGCCCGGCCATAGCATCGATCATTTGATCAATATTTGGCAATGGGAAAGAGTCTTTGGGGCATGCCTTATTTAAATCCTTATAGTCTACAGACATCCTAAATTTGTTATTCTTTTTAGACACTACCACTATGTTAGCTATCCACTCCGGGTACTTTACCTTACAAATCGAACTGATGTTAAGTAATCGGGTTACCTCTTCCTTAACAAACATATTTTTGACCTCTGCTATCAGTCGTTTCTTCTGCCTTACCGGAGGGAAGTTTGGATCCAGACTCTATTTGTGGACCACCACCTCCAACAGAATACCTGTCATATTTGAATGCGACCAAGCAAAGCAATTAACCTTAGATTTAAGAAAATCCATAATTTTTAACCTGAGTTCGGGACTCAACCCCATTCCTAAATGGAATTTCCTTTCCAATAATTCCTCGAACAAGGTCACTTGTTTGAGTTTTTCGACAGTTGACTTAGTCACATCCATAGCCTCCGGTACTTGAAAAGATCTCAGTACCTGATATAACTATGATGATTCCTTGTCTTTATCATCTTCGATTGGGATAGAAGAGGACACTTGTTCCTGTAATTGCTATTTGCCGGATTCTTTGCCCTTGCTGTTGGAAACTGTTATTGCATTCATCTTCCTCGCTACCGTTTGATCTCTTCTGATCTTCTTGATCCCTTCTGGTGTCGGAAACTTCAACAGTTGATGATAGGTTGAGGGCACAACTCTCATCTCATGTATCCATGGCCTTCCGAGGATTACATTATATCCCATGTCGCTATCTACTACTTCGAATAGGGTGGTCTTTGTTATGCCTTCGGCATGCGTGGGCAGCAAAATTTCTCCTTGGGTTGTCACACTTATTTGATTGAAGCCAACTAGAAGTTTTGTCACCGGAATGATATTTCCGGTTAACTTAGCTTGCTCCAGAACTCTCCATTGTATGATGTTGGTTGAACTTCCCGGATCAACCAAAACACGCTTAATTTTGAAATATAAAATAATGAGAGAGATTACCATTGCATCATTGTGCGGTAGAAGAAGTTCATCAACATCCTCCTCTGTGAAGGTGATGTCGTTTTCTGAGACTTCTTGGATTCTCTTGCCATGAGTCACCGATTTCTTCATCTTCTTTGCTGCCAAAAATGTCAGCCCAATGACCTCATTTCCTCCGAAGATCATGTTGATTGTCATCCCAGGTTATGATGTTGCTGGCTTCGATGGTTTCTCCCATAGTTGTTATTGGTGCGGTCACTTAAAAACACTCTGAGGTCACCATTCTTCAACAACGTTGCCACCTCTTCACGAAGATGTCAGCAATCCCCAGTCCTATGGTCGTGAGTCCCATGGAATTCACACCATAAATTAAGATTCCTTTGGCTATGATTCAATCGGATTGGTCTTAGGAACCTAGCTTCATTGATATTTCTCATGGCTGACACCAATTCCACCAGGCTGATATTAAAATTATAATCGGACAACCGAGGATACACCGAATCTCGGGACTCTAGTACCTCTTTCTCATGCAACGATCTATTACTCTGTCCATGATCTATCCTTCTATCGGAATGAACCTATACTATGACTAGAGTACTTTATTACCGTGCTCATCAACCCTCTCGTAAGGCTGAAATGACTCCTAGAGGGTCTCCGATCTGTGTTAAAATTAATTTTTATCTTACCTTGATTCTAATCATGATTCCGTCCTTTGGAAGACCCTGAAGAACCAAGTTGATCATCTTCTATTCTGATCTTTGACTCATAGCGGTTGTGAACATCTGCCTATGTGGTTGCCTGAAACTCGAGCAAGCTTTCCTTCAATTTTCCTGAGGCATCAGAGCTCAATGGGTTAATACCCTTTGTAAATGCCTCCACTACCCACTCATCCGGAACCGCTGGTAATACCATCCTTTCTTTCTGGAGCCGGATCACGTACTCTCAAAATAATTCAGTTTCTCCTTGAGATATACGGAATATATCCGCCTTACTTGCATAGACCTTTCTTGATCCAGCATGAGCTATGATAAATGAATATGCAAGCATTTCGAAAGAGTTAATAGAATATTATGGTAAGAGGGAATACCAAGTTAGGGAACCCTTTGTAAGGGTTTTGCCAAACTTCTTCACCAAAACCGATTCGATCTCATGTTGGGCCAAGTCATTTCCCTTTACAGCCATAGTGTAGGTCATGATGTGCTCATTTAGATCCGAAGTCCCATCATACTTTGGTATATCTGGCATCTTAAACCTCTTTGGGATCAACTCCGGTGCCACACTTGGGATTTGATCCATTCGAGCGTGAAACTCCTTTGCGTTCTGATCCATCCGTTCATTCATTTATCTCATGAATCTCATGAGCTTGATTTTTAAAGGTTCACTTAAGTTGTTGTTCCCAGATCCACTACTGGTCCCTCCGGCCTCGTCAAAATTGGCCTCATCCCTTGGAGTGTTGATATCGATTCTTTGAGCCGTTTGGTTTGCGAGACCATTAGGAGGAACCAAAGCCCTTCCATTATCACTATTGAAAGCACCCGATAATGCCTGCTTCAATTCCGTCATCACGCGATCTTTCCTTGAGAGGTGATTCATAATCACTTTTTGTTGTTCTCTTAAGATTTTGATTGTTTCAACAACATGCTCATCCTCCAAATCATCAGGAGTTGGTCCCCGCACATGCCGAGGATACTGACCTTCGCGAACTGGGGTTGCTTAATCCCCTTAATTGCAGGTTTCACTGGTCGAATCATCATGCTAAAAAATATCTTCCCGTTCATCGTGTGCTCCAACATTGTAAACATTGTTGCCATCATTAGATGCCATATATGAATTTTCTTTTACTAAGGAAAGAATCAAATCTTGATATTAGCAAATGAATAGATTAAATCAATTACACAATTGTCTATTCCCCACGGTGTACGCCAAACTATTTATCCATAAAATGGTACAGTTGAATTTATAGCATAATTTATAGACAATTGAATCGATTTGACCTAAAATATATTAAGTAAATAAGAACAAAATGATTATGAAGCAAAGTTAAAAGAAATGCTACTACGCGCTTGATCTTTCCGATAGCAGAACTACAAACAATATTGAGAGCAAAAGAAAGTAAATAATTTTATAATTGAGAGAGCAAAATATAGCTTTTTGTGTACAGAGTATTTCGTATCTACAGTGGATGTTGATCCTCCTATTTATAGCTCTATTTAGGAAAAATGATCCTCAAATCCATCCCGTTTTGAATGAGAATAAAATCATCATTGATAGATGCATAACAGTTGGCTATAAATTTAAGTATTCTCTATAACGACTACCCATTGAATGTTGTCTGGTGGCAATGCTTTGAATCTTTATCACCGACTACTCTATCTTCGGGATTCGTTCAACACAGATTGCATGCTTACATCCGGTACCAGCTGTTTGCTGATTCTCGTCCCATTTGTCTTTAGGGCCCGTTTGGATTGGCTTAAAAAAGTGGCTTTTAAGTTAAGTGCTTAAAAGCACTTTATAAGTGATGGAACTTGTTTTATAAATAAGCAGTTACGTGTTTGGATAAAAGTGCTGAAACTTAAAACAAGCTGATGAAGTGTTTGGTAAACAAATACTGGTAAGCACTTTTTTTTGTTAAAATGATTGAAATATCCTTAAAGTTGTTAACATTATAAAGAAAATGATGACTATAATATTATATTTTCCGTTCATAACTTCAAATTCAGGGGTAACGCGTAAATTCATTGAATGATTTGATTTTAGAATATAGTTACACCAATTAAAAAAAGGAAGGATTCAACGACCAAAAAAATTAAAGGTTATGGAACTAAAAAAAGAATCCAAAAGAACAATATTTACAAAATATTGGAATGTACCAAACATTATTTTAAAAACTATTGTTTGCTTCACGTTAAGAACTTCAAGAAATTGACAAATATTGGAGAATGGAGAAAAAAAAAAGGTATGTTGTAGGATTTTTACTTAGGGGTAATTTCGGGATTAAGAAAATTATAACGGATAAGAATGTAATATCCTTTGTCAAAGCAATATGGCTTTTAAGCCAATTTAGAAAAAGTTGAATTTTTCAACTTATTGGTTTTGGCTTTTTTTAAGTAGATTGTAACTTTTTAAAGCCCATTTTTTGGTTGCCAAACACTTCCACAAGTTAAAAACTGTTTAAAAGTTGGTTTGACCAGCTTTTAAGCCCATCCAAACAGACTCTTAGTTTCACGTGTTGTTTCATCACTTGCCTAGCTGTCACTAATAAATTTTACCCCATACAGTTGTATAATTTAGATGCATTGTGATGTAATGGTTGGATGATTATGATTGGAAATGTTTTAGATGGATTGGAATGTAATGTCAGTTTTGTGTCTTATTGATGGTTTGTAATGAAATATTCTTTTTCAAATCCACTATTTGTACTTTAAATGCAATCCTCGCACGGATTTGATTAGTAATATGATTAACTGTAAAACAGTTTCCAAGAAAACATGAAAGAATTGGAACTCGTCTGTTATTATTGCATTGTTGTCCCTCTCCATTTTTCCTTCAGGTCTTAGATCAAAATCTCTTACTAGCAACCAGTAGTTAAATAAATTGCAGAAGTCGACAATCAACATTGAATATCAAGGTAAGAAGGAACTGAGTTACGAATTTGAACAAGGTAGGTACTTATTAGGATATTCAATTAAATCAAGGTAAAACCAGAAAATTTGGAGGATTGAACAAATGATAAGTCATTTCAATCAATCAATTAACAAGAACTGAGCCACAATATAACCATTGTAATTTCTAGAAAATGAACTTTGTTCCTTGAATCTGCAATGAGAAATTACAATATCAAAACCTGAAGAACAACAACTAGAACAACTGCTGAGAAACTGACACAACTGAAATTGCCTCTGTTGTCACAGCAGCCCAAACAGTATTCATATACAAATAACTTTCGCATCCATTATCCAAAAAGACATTCGTATCCACTAAACCAAGATAACATTCATATCAGTTAAACCAACAATTGTGTATAAAAGGTTAACCTTAACAAACTTTGATACTAATTGAAATTTATTTTCACATAAACATATCAATCCTCGACATGTCAAATGTGATTGTGAATTCACCAAAAACTAACAGTTTTGTGCATAATAGTCATCCATAAACTAAGTTAATTAAGTTTTT
Source organism: Nicotiana tabacum (assembly GCF_000715075.1). Taxonomy (NCBI): domain Eukaryota; kingdom Viridiplantae; phylum Streptophyta; class Magnoliopsida; order Solanales; family Solanaceae; genus Nicotiana; species Nicotiana tabacum. The sequence goes on along the minus strand of NC_134088.1, from coordinate 78,107,740 downwards.
TCACAAATATAACTAGACAAATACCACCAGTTTCGTACACAACCATCCATCAAAAACATAACTAGCCAAATGATGATCTGCCCAACTTTTGCTAAATTTCAGAATTTTGTTCAGGGACTCCTTTCCCATTTGGCACCATCTTCATTCTCTTTTTTCTTGCTTCAGCTTGGAGATGGCTAAGTGTAAGTTCAAATTTCCCCTTCCAAGTTGCCTTAGTTGGTGAGTAAGGCAAGTTTGTCGGCATAGACACTCCATCTGCACCCCCAGTAAATTGAATCCTTCTAGTCCCAGTTGGTAGTCTTGCTTTCAGCCTTCTTTCCTTAGGTATTAATTGTGACTCAGAGATGATTTGTGGCCTCAACGATGGATCTTCCTCATCGCCAATATTTAGACCATAGGCTTGTGATTGTTGTGTTGTGACTTGAGAAGAGTAATCAATTGTTATGTCCATACTTCAATTTTAGATTCAAAGTCCAACCAATCATCTTCAGTACTAAGAGTCGATATTGTACTATCCTTTTGCTTCTTTTTACTTGATATTGTACTTTCTCCACCATCTTTTCCCTGTCACCCAAAGAATGAGTCAAGAAGAATTTTTCATACTTTAAAATTCCATTATACGTTTGTTTTACTTTGAAACAAGTCCTAGAATTGTGGTTCTTTCCACCACACTTGCTGCATGTTATTACAGTTCCTTTCCTTGTATAACTCCACTCTCCCTTCCTCATCCTTGCTTCATCAGGTTCTCTATTTCTCTTTATTTTGGATCTGCCCACAGTCTTGGAAATTTCAGGTGGTTCCATTGCTAGGATGCGATTAATTTTTAAGAATTTTATACCCTTAATTAGTTGAAACTTGTGTTTGTAAGTCAAAGAATATGCTTCTTTGTTATAATACCAATGAATTTGTGCATTAGGATCACCCTTCAAAAGTAAGAAATAACACTAATTAGATAACTTGAAAAATATGAGGTTAAAAAAGAAAATTAAATTAAAATATTTCATACCCTATCATATATTATAACTTTGATACCATGGGGGGAAGGGATACCAGAATGTTGCCATAATCTACAAGTGCATTTTTTATGTTCAAGATTCACAGTATGTCTATCATCACTTTATGTGATTTCATATCCAAAGTCACAATTAAACTCAACCTTGCAATAATGAGCTATTGCCCTATATTTATTGTAAGGCATCAAAGCACTTGGACTAAAGTCACCATTCTTTTGTTTGACAAAATAGATACAAGGAGTCAAAAGAAAATATAAGGAAATGGACAATATGTAAAACAGAAGTAGAGCATTTCATATTCATTCCATTAACTGATTTTATCTTCATTGATAGCCAATAGATTCATAACTTTTATCATAATATCCTTGAGCATCTTGATAATTGGAATACGTTTAGATTCAAGAATCCATGCATTAAATGACTCAATGAAATTTTTGCCAACCATCGTATTTTTACACTGAATGTCAAAATATGCTCTACACAAAGAATGGGAAGGATAATGAATGAGATCTTGGGCAGCAGAAGCATCATCATCCTCACATAGCTCATCTATCTTTCTTAGTTGATTTTTAAAATCTTCTTCATAAGTGCTCCAAGCACACCACTACAACAACTTCTTCATATGTCCACTTCTCTATTTCTTCTGCAATTGGCCACAATATGTTTTACGCAAACCTATGGTGAGCTTCAGGAAGTATGTTCTGCACAACATCAATTAACCCCTATGATACACTAGGAACAAACAGTTAGAAAAGGCAAAATATATAAGTGTATAGAAGAGAACAATAGAAATAAGAGATGAAAGTTGTAGTGTTTACCTTTTACATATCTGAGATGAAAGTCACTCCTCGTCCATCATTTAGCTCCAGAGAAAGTGTCAAACACTCTAAAAAATAACCCCAAGTCCTGGCAATTTCCTAGTCTACCACAACCCATGCAAGAGGATAAAATTAGTTCATACATTCTTGACCAATAGCCACTAATAACTGACCCTTAAATCTACCCTTATGAAAGGTACCATCCAGCCCAATCAGTGGTCTCAAGCCACTTTTCCGCCCATTTTCAATGAATTGAAGCATATGTACATCCTTAAGAACTTTATTTTCCCTTCTTCAAGAGCATCCTTTTATATATTGATTACAACATCACTACCAGGATTAGATTGCCTTACTTCTTGTCCATATGCCTCAAGTTTTTTGTAGTCATCAACAAAACTGTCCTCCAACTTCTTAAGAGCCAACCTCTTGGCTCTTTTGAACTTACATTTGGACACATTTAAATCAAAAACAGTCTCCAACTCAGCTTTCATATCTTTTAACTTGTACTTAGGATTGTACTGCACCTTTCTCTTATATAATTGGGCCAACGTATTCTGATCAGCCCTAGAACTTTTGAAACATAGATCACATGTATATTCATCTCTCATTGTCTTGATTCTAATGGTAGGAAACTTGGTATCATTTGAAATACATAGTCTAAAAGGGCAGCCTTCAGCACACTTGTAAGCAGCCCTAGTCGTATCAATTTTTAGCAACTTTAACCCTCTTTTATTGACCAGTGCATATCAGTTTACTACCTTTCTAGCTTCTACAATATCCTTAAATGTCATACCTAGCTCTAACTCCTTAAATATTCTAACTTATTAGTTATAACCATCTTCGTTTCTTTAATAATACCATCAAGCTCTATAGAATCACCGTCAGAACTATTTGATTCATCAATGTCACTTCCTCCAAGAATATGTTCACATTCAGAAGCTACATCAATGTCTACAGAATATGTCTCTGTATGATGAGTAATATTTTGAGCAAACACATTTAGGTCATGAGGAAATTAATCGCCTTGAAGTCCTTAGAAAACAAGTACGGGAGAGTCTTCACACCTTCATCATCAATTACCAAGTAGTACCTCCCTGAAGATCCAGTCACTAAACGTTGTTTTACAGAGCTAAACCCTAATATTTTTTAAAATTCTTCACAAATAAAATCTTATTTAACTAGATAAGAGACATAACCAGAAAATATGTGCACCAACATTTTGTTATATACTATCTCAGGGGAAAAGACCCAGTTACCCCCATAGTGAAACACCAAGTCCACTTTATCAATCACCTTCAACGGACTTCACATGCAAAGGCATAGAAAAAGGGACAACAAGGGACCACATCAGCATATATACATCCATATTCAACTGCAGACCAAAAAATAGCAGATACTGTCTAAGACCCAACCACCCAACAAAATTTCATCAAATTCTAATTTTTATTGACTATATTTTGTTCTTTAGTATATTAAAATACAAAAAAGATATCATAAACCAAATCACCCTTTAATGGATTCTAATAGAGAATAGCCTATCCCTGCATATGAAACACGTAAGTGAAAAATTTGAACTCACATATATAACACATATAGAAAGCATAAAGTAATCATACCTTAGTCAAGACTAGCAAAAAATGGACCGGAATACAACATTTGATTGAAAATCCCTCAAAGATGGAAACCCTAGTTGTGAAAATAAGGAGAGAAACTTGAGAGAATAGGAATAGAAATAAGAATATACGGATATAAAGGGAATAACTAGTGGGGTTATCTAGAAATAAGGGTGGGTCGGGTCATAACGGATCAGACCCATAGATTGTGGTTGCGTCCGGTTATTAATTGTGTAAGAAATACAAATTAGTGGGTTCCGTCTAACTAAGGGCATGAATGAGCAAGTATTGAACGGTTTGGACATATCTGTATCAAACTAATAATGACGTACATATCTATCCTAAATCGCATAGTTCACTAGCATATCTGGCCATTTTTCGTTACCACTAACCAACTACTTCATCTACCGACTATCACAATTAACTTTACAAGATCAGTTAAAGTCCAACTAGTGGTGCATAACAAATAGTACATTAAGTTCAACCTCTTGTACTTTCAACACTCCCCTAAAGTTGAGGATTTGAACACATCAAACATCTTCATCTTGCCTATCAAGTACTCACGATCATGTTCTCTAAGTCCCTTCGTCAAAATATCTGCTTCATGCCCAGTCCTTTCACTGTTTGATTTCTATATTATCTGGCGTCACGCTTAAGATTTAATATGTCCTTCACTTTCATTTTGTTGTTTCTTTAACAATTTGTTTTCTTTGTTCCCGACCTTCTCTATACTATTTTAATTTTATTAAATGTAGTAAGATTAAAATTTATGTGAAAATCACATTATACTGACATATGTAGATGATTTAAGCTACATTGTACCAACTTGAGAGCAGTGGCTAACTGATTGCACTACTATCAACCGTAGAGGCAGAGGCAGAGTCAGTATTTAAAATTTATGGATTTTGAATTTATCACGAAACTCATATCTCGTCTTAATTTCTGTGTTCCTTGATAAATATTAAAAAGTGCATGTGTTTTAGTATGTTAGCATATTATGTTTTATGTGAGTTGCAGAAAATCACATGGTTTTTAAAGTGAAAATATTCTCGTTACATATTTCTTATGTGTAGGAGCGAACTTGAACGGAAAAGGATCAAATAGGAGAAAAATTAGTAAAAAAAGAGCTAAAGAGAAAAGTCTTGGACAATGAAGCGAGGTTCACTTTGCTAGACTGGGACCGAACAAAAGAAAATAACAACTGGAAGTGGTCTGGTCGTGCGTCTAGACACGCCCCTAGATTTTCCAATACGTAATAAGAGATCACAAGGCTGCCCTTTACAAACCTTAATTGATATAAATACATCCTAAATTGTCCCTTTGAAGTAGGAGACACTATTTTGGAGGGAGAACACTTTTGGAGGCAGAAGCATGCCAGGAGAAAGGTGAAAGATTCAACGAGTTTTTTCCTTTCTTCTTCCAATTTTTAATTATTAGTTATGAGTTTTATTATTATAGTTTTACATGCTAGTATGAATCGTTAATTTTTATCTAGGGCTTTGATGGAACCTTTTGTACGATAAATTCTTGTTACATTTTATATAATTGAGTCGTTGGATTTCTCTACTTGTACAACTATGTACTTATTTCAGTTGATTGAATGGACATCGATTGGTTGTGCCTATTTATTATGTATTTCTTGGGAAAGAGTACATATTTAGGTGGTTGTTGAATAATGTTATTCCTATTGTATGTGAGGAATTAATACGACTAGTTTAATGGTGGATTTAGGAATAACAAAGCCTTGACGTGGTCATAGTGAGCGGTAAGATCGTACCAACTAGCGTAGTTCGGAAGAATATATCTAGTAAATTGTTATAGTTGTTCAGAATAGAATTATGACACATGAAGTTCTCATGATCAGTAGAGAATACTTAGGCAAAATTATAGAAAATATACCGGGAAGGACTCCGACAATTGTCTAGGCCTCCTTAACCTTTTCTCCAACTTCATCCTTGTTAGTTGATAATTTTTATGCTTTCTAGTATTTTCTAGTTAATTAGTTAAAAATAAAAATCTCCATCTTTATAATTAGAAAATTGTTCAAATTTGTCTTCTTAGTGATAGCGAACTGTTGTAGCTAAACCGCTTATCCTTTTTAGGACTAGAGTTGGGCGCGATGAAATCTTGGCGCCATTGCCGGAGAACTAACGGTATAGTTGTAGCTATAAATATTGCTAGATTTTAAGTTTGAAATTTTATTTTATTTTAATTGTACTTTCTGATTTGAGAAGCATGGCATTGTGGAATTATGAGAGTTTGAATGTTGGGAATTCTATTGTTGATCGTCCTTATGCATATTGTTGAAGAAACCATCCATGGTAAAATTATCAAAATATTATCGAGAACGAGTTATGTGCACCAACTCAATCCTATGAGGAGAATATTTGTAATCTGTGTGGTGGTTAAGATGATCACTTTTATAGTTGTACTTATATTTTTTATCCTCCCTCAACCCCTTATTATGATGGTTTTACTTTTTCATGCGAAGTTAATAGGAAAAAAGAATCAAGAGAAGTTGACCTGAAGGAGAACAAGGATATATTAAAGTGCCTCATAGAACAAAATAATGAGAAACAATTGCAAGTACAAAGGAAATGGGCTACTATGTGTAATGACTCGATCGGTCATTTTGTGTAATTGTGTGCTTATCCCCTTTTGATGCTTCACACATGTGTGTTTATGATTTTATGACTTGCGGGGTTGGTTAGTTTCATTCCAGGGAGCTTTCGGGTTGATTTTGACCCTTGATTCTTGACTTAGAAGTTTAAATTAGAAAATGTTGACCAAACTTTGATTTTTGTGAAAACGACCCCAGAACTATATTTTTTATGGATCTGATACCTTCGAATCGTGATTTTGGACTTGGGCGTATGCCCAGAATTGATTTTTGGAAGTTCGTGGGTCGATTTATGTTGATTTGCCAAAAATTGGAAATTTGAAGTTGAAAGGTTTGACCGTAGGTTGACTTTTAGCGATCAAGCTCAAAATTTGATTTTGGGACTTGGAATAAGCCTGTAATGGTATTAAGAACTTGTATGCAAAAATTGGTGTCGTTTGGAGTTGATTTGAAAGGATTCGGACGTTTAGTTGTAATTATAAAAGTTCTTGAAAGTTTATTTATAATTCATGCATTTTAGTGTTCAATTCGTAGTTTTAGATATTATTTTTGTGTATTGATCATGCGAGCAAGTTCGTATGATATTTTTAGACTCGTGTGGATGTTTGTTTTAGAACCCCGATGGCTCAGATGAGTTTCGACATGCTCCAGAGTGTTTTGGACTGAAGTTGGCAAAAATCTAGTGTATGTGCCTCTATTGCCGCAATTGCGAGCAACATGGTCCTATTTGCGAGCTTAGCAGGGGGCTTCAGGTATCGCAATTGCGATGCCTGGCTCGCAATTGCAAAACAGCTACATGTAGAGGGTAGTTCGCATTTACGACAAAATAGTCGCATTTGCGATGGAGACAGGTTTCGCAAATGCGAAGCCAGAGTCGCAGTTGAGACCTCCTCATAGGGCTGAAAGTGGCCGCATTTGCGAGAAACACTTCGCAATTGCAACAACCCTCGCAATTGTGACATCTGCAACTGATTAAAGGGGCTGGAAGTCGGGATTTTCTCTCATTCTCTCATTTTTGAATGCTAGACTCGGTAGGAGGCAATTTGGACAGGGAATTTTAACCAACAAACCTTGTGTAAGTGATTCTAATCTATTTCTAATCATATTCCATCAATATATCTTAAATTTTAACATCAAAATCATGCGAGTCAAAGTGAAAATTTGTAAAACTTTGTCAAGTTTTTAAAAAATAGAAATTTAGTTTTGAGAGTTGATTTGGACTCGAATTTGGAAACTAATCACATGTATGAACTCGTGGGGTCATGGATAGTCGAAATCTATCATTGGACCAGGGTTTTGACCAGACGGGCCCCGGGTTTACTTTTGTTGATTTTTTGGGAAAAACATAAAGATCTTAGCTTCATCTATTGCAATTGATTTCCTAGCATTGTTCGATGATATTAAGACAATTTTGGTTAGATTTGAGCTGTGTGGAGGTGAATTTTAAGGAAAAAGCTATTTCTGAGTGTTGAATTGGCCTAGTCGAGGTAAGTGTCTTACCTATACGTTTTCTCTTCCATTGTGAGCTATTCTTATTTAACATTGTGGTTATACATTGTCTCTCATTGTTGAGTTATTGGTGTTGAAGTTGTGATAGCCATTATCAAGTTGAGGCAAAAATTTTATTGTTGAAACATCTTCCTTGTTGACTATTTTACATTCATTGTTGTTGTTGATATTCTTTTACCTATTGTGTTGGAGCCGCGGGCTAATGTTGTGAAAACATTGATATTGTTGATTGTTGGTAAATTGTGAAACATGGACACTTGTGGTGCGAGTTGTTATTGTAATGTGATATTGACGCGCATGTGGCGGTATAAGGCTTGGGGTTAATGTGCATGCGGTGGTATAAGGTAGGACTTATGTGTGTGCCAATTGTAGGGGAACTACGTGAAGCCACGCAGCGTCATAAGTTGGGCTAAAGTGTGTGTAGCTAATTCGGAAAATCTATTTTCAAAACATATTTCAGAGTAAGGCTCACTCGGCGGTATAAGGAAAGACTGTGATTAAAATTGAGAAATGTGAATACGAGGCGGTATCTCAGTTGTGATTCTTGATTTATACGAGGCGGTATCTCGGTTGTGATTTTGTAATGACCCGACCGGTCATTTTGAATATTTGCACTTCGCTCGGTAGTTTGAGAGCATAAGCAGCTCCGTATGATGTATTATAACTTGGGTGAATCATCGGTTTTGGTTCTCAGGTTATTCAGAATTGATTTGGAAGAATGAATTTCATTGTTGAAGCTTTAAGTTGGAAGAGTTGACTAAGTTTGACTTTTATAAATTTGACCTCGGAACAAAGTTTGAGGGCTCTGTTAGGTCCGGATGATGAATTTGGACTTGGGCATATGCCTGGATTTGCATTTGGATATTTCTAGAAGGATTCAACACTAATTGGCGAAAGTTAAAAATTTGAAGGTTTGGAAAGTTCATAAGTTTGACCGAAAGTTGACTTTGAGGATATCGCATTCGGATCGTGGTTCCAGGAATTTGAATAGCTTCGTCATGTCATTTGGGACTTGTGTGCAAAATTTGAGTTCATTCTGGGTTGATTTAATGTGTTTCGGCGCTAGTTTTGGAAATTAAAAGTTCAAGTACATTTAAGTTCGGTTTGAGGTGTGATTCGTCGTTTCAATGTTGTTATGTGTGATTTGAGGCCTCGACTAGATCCATATTTTGTTATTAGACTTGTTAGTATATTCGGACGGGGTCCTGAGGGGCCCGGGTGAGTTACCGACGTGTTTCAGATCATCTTTCATTCATGTGGGATGGCTGGTCCTTGCTGAACCTGGTGTGACCGTACCTGTGGAATATTGGGGGAGTTGCGGAGCCGCAAATGCGGCCAAGGGAACTCATAAGCGAAGTAAAGCTGGAGCAGGGCATCCGCAGAAGCGGGGAAGTGGACCGCATCTGCGGTAGGCGTGATCGCAGAAGCTGGGATGTGCGTAGGAATGCAGCTTGTGTCGCACCTGCGCTTGCGTAGAAGCGGGTCCCGTTGCGCAGGTGCGGAAGGGTGGAGTTCTAGTGGTTTCCGTAGGAGCGTAGTTTGTCGCAAAAGTGACGCCGCAGAAGCAGCCCTTTTGTTCGCAAATGCGAAATTGCTGGGCAAACTCTATATATTTTGAGGCTTTGGCTCTTTTATGATATTTTGAGATTTGGGGCTCGGATTGAGACGATATTTTATGTAATTCTCACCATGTGGATTGGGGTAAGTGTTCTCTACTTGGTTTTGATTATATTTCGTGATTCTATCTTCATTTTTGGTAATTGTATTATGAATTTTAAAGAGAAATTGGGGTTTTAGCCTAAAGTTTTATAGAGTGAGTTTTTGAGTCTTGAACATTGATGCGGAGTCGGATTTGAGTGAAACTTATATGGTTGGACTCGTAATTGAATGGATTATTAGATTTTATAAGTTTCGTCGAGTTCTAAGGTGCGGGCCTGGGTTGGGCATTTGGGTCGATTTTAGGCTTTTGATAAAAGATTCGATCTTTATCGATTGAGTTTGTTTCCTTTGGTATTATTTGATGTATTTGAGTTGTTTTTGTCTAGTTTCGAGCTGTTTGGAGGTTGGTACGTGCGAGATGGCATTTTTGGAGCATCGCTTGTCTTGTTCGGTATTGGAATTGACTTATTCGAGGTATGAAACCCCAAATTACGTGTTATGTGTTTGGTGTTGATGTGACTCATATGCTAGATGACGGGCGTGTGGGCGTGTACTGTGTGAATTGTGACTTGTTATTTCTGTGGTACTGTGTAGTTACCTGATCTTATCTGTAACCATGAAATCTCTATGTACTAGAGTTATTGAGTAGTGATCCATATTAGAAACCATGTCTAGGCTATATGTTTATTCTGTTGGGAACCACTGAGGTCATTCCTGTTGTTGAGTTATTTGCTTACATTGCAATTTCATACTCAGTCATATTCATTCATTTCATTATCATATCTCAGTCTCTGTTGCTATATATTGACACATCATATCATCATTTTTGGGCTAGTTTCTTGGCATTGTGAGCCCGAGAGACTGGAGAGATTAATGACTGAGTGAGGCCGAGGGCCTGATTGTGAGTGATATTATGGGATCGGGTTACACGCCGCAGCATGTTATATTGATTTATGTCTAGATCTGGCTTATTATGGCGCTTGGGCTGAAGGAGCCCCTCTGGAGTCTGTACACACCCCCAGTGAGCGCAGTTGATTATATTGAGGGATGAATCTTCCCTGGGCATTAATCTTTCGCGAAGCATTTATATTTGGGGATGGATCTTCCCCGGGCTGGATTGGCCCTATACAGTACTGAGTGACTGACTGTCAGTTGATATATATATATATATATATATATATATATATATATATATATATGTATATTTTTATATATCTTCCCTGGGCTGAATTGGCCATATACAGTACTGAGTGACTGAGCGTGATGACTGAAAAGTATGAGACAATGAGATTGAGTACTCTGAGAGTGTGAGTACATGAGCTTATCACTGAGATACATTGTATTTGACATGGATACTTGAGATACATGCATAGAGATGCATTTCTTTCTACCACTCCAGTTTTGGTGTCATTCATGATTTCACCTGCATATTGACATGTAGGCATAGAGATGTATTTTTCTCATGCCATTTGATAATGAAAAGTCTTATCTATTGTTGAAATTTTTTTGGAAAAAATCACAATTTTCAAACTTACTCATAAATTTGGTGATTTCGGTAAAGGGTTTGGGTTTTCAATGATATACTTGAAAAGCAGGCCTATTTTTTTGGAACTATGAACGAGCCGAGCATTTTATACCTGAGCTACTTCTTTTATTACTTCCATTATGTTGTTATGAACTGTTGTTGGCTATTGGTGTTGGACCCCGACCTATGTTCCAGCTCGTCACTACTTTCAACCTAAGGTTAGGCTTGTTACTTAATGAGTACACGGGGTCGGTTATACTCATACTACACTTCTGTACCTTACGTGCAGATGTTGGATGCTGTTGTTACTGTGATCAACGGGAGATAGATTTGAAGACGTATCAGCGTTCCGGTTGTAGTGGCATCTTGTTCATGGTAGCCTTAAATTTATAAAAATCTATTTATGTACATTTCAAACAGATGATGTATTTATTTATTTTATACCAACTTTGTAAATTCTAATCTTAGCAGCTCATAATTTGTACTACCATCCCTTGGAAAATTCTTATATAAAAGCAGTTGTATTTTCATTTCTTTTCTTAATAAACCTCATTTAAATTAGATAGTTGTTAATGTGCTTACCTGACAGGTTAGTTTAGATGCCATCACGACTAAGTAGATTTTGGGTCGTGACAGATTCTTGATTTATACGAGGTGGTACCTCGATGGTGACATATGTACTTATCTTCGAGATACGACGGAACTGATAGGAAAAAAAATCACTTCTTTGATTCCTTATCATGCGAATTGTTGACTTAAAAAAAATTGAATCTTTGACTTTCTATTCTCGCACAAATGGTGAGGACACGCATTGTTGGATATGATGATCAGGCACCCACATCCCATGCTAGAGCCACGAGAGGCTGGTGCTGGGGCATAGACTGAGGAGGGGCTCAACGTTTACTCCAGTCGACCATGCCCGAGCCAGTCACAACCGCCACGCCCATGAGAGCTTGTTTTGAGTGTGGTAATACCCGTTGTTGCACCCTATTTTGCACAAGTCAAAACAATATATAACTTATAGTACTCTACAAGGTTAATTAAAATTTAGAGACACCACCTAGTATTTAAGGTATACTAGGACACCTATTCTACACTGTGTTATGTTCACTTGAATTATGATCTGCGAAACTGTTGAGATTCTAGGTAAGGGTTCAAGTTATCTCGAGGGAAAGGTGTTAGGCATCCCTAAAGATCCACAAAATATGATTCATGTGGACTCGATCAAATAAGGGAGGGAAAGTTCAAAGATAACTAGCAAATACTCACAACTATTACAAAGAATAAAAGAATGATTAACGTGTATTAGAACAATGATGATATTAAGAGCTCGTTTGGACATAAGAAAATTTTCTTTTTTTCAAGTTTTTTTTTTGAAAACAATGTTTTGTTATCAAAATTTTATATTTTTTCCAATCTCACTTGAAAATGCATTTTCAAATTTGAAAAACTGGTGAGAACCAGTTTTTTAATTGAAAATGGGAAGGTTGCTAGTGTTTAATTGCAAAATATGTTAAAAAAAGACATCCAACTATGTTGCAAAAATTATAACCAAACACAACCTCATCTTCAATTCAAATTTTAGTGAAATTCTAAATTTGAAAATGTTTTTGGAATTCATGTCCAAACACCTACTAAATATGTAATGAATTATGTGCGGATGAGGTACGCAAATATTTTTGGTATTTTTGAAATGAAATGATTAAAATATATTGACTCGTATGAAATATATATGCAAAATGGACAAGGGAATCGTATTCCAAAAGATAAAGTGAGTGTAAGGTGAGTTCTACATAAAGAATAACAAAATATCTGACAAAATATATATGCAATAATATGAAGTGTACAAATGTCACGGCCCCAAATTTCCTCCGTAGGATATCGTGATGGCACCTAGTCTCTAAAGTTAGGTAAGCCTAACAATTTGCGGAATAACTAAATATAAATCTGAAATCCAATCCTTAACGGCTGAAATAAATAAGTATTGCAAATTTAATAAATTACAACTCCCAAAATCCGATAGAAACAAGTCACAAGCTTCTAAGAATTTATTCTAAGTGTCTCTATACATCAGAGTCTAAAGAGAATAAGGAAAACAACATAATAAGGATAGAAGGGGACTCTGAGGTCTGCGGACGCTGGCAGATATACCTTGATGTGTCCTTGTACGGCTAATTCATTGATGCCTGATCTGATAGGAAGTACCTGAGTCTGCACAAAAAGATGTGCAGAAGCATAGTATGAGTACACTACAGCGTACCCGGTAAATGCCAAACCTAACCTCGGTAGAGTAGTGACGAGGTCAGGCCCTACTGGAAATAATAAAAGACATGGTGAAAAATTCAATAATATAATAATAATAAAATAATAATGGGAATGAATCAAGTAAGTAGTATGTCACAATTTAACTTCACTGAATAAGGGTAAACAATACCTCGCAAAAGCAAAATAGAAATTTACGACTTTAAAGAAAATCATAAAATAACCAAAGGGCAAATGTAGCCATAAAGAAATATCAACAAGGGCACTCCCGAGGTACCGCCTCGTAGTCCCAAATCATAAATAAATTCACAATATCTCATTTTCTTATATCACTGCGGGAGCCTTCACATATAATTTTAAAGAAAATATTTTTTTCGAAATAGCATCCCGCGTTTTAGCCACCCTTATCACACCGCATGACTTCTAGTTGTTCCCCTACTAGCCACGCGTATCAAGCCACCCTTATCTCATTGCATGAGTTTCAATACCCAGACCGTATACCACCGCATGCGTATCAATATCACAATATATATTACAATTTGTACCTCAAGTGCCCGAATATTTTAACTTGTCAAAATAAATCAACAACAATAATATTTTCCACAATAAGAAGATCACGGCTCAATCACAATGAGTATAAAAATCTCACAAAATATTTGAGAATGAATAACTCAGCAAAACTAATATTTCACAATTTGTTTAGTACGTTGCCTCAATACCAAATTTAAAATGTCAAATACTTTATATTTATAATAATTCAATTAAGAAATTCAACTTTCAAATATTGAGCACAGAATAAACGAAATAAAGTTTCAATTAAATAGATAAAGTAAATAGCAGGAAAAATGTCAAGCAAGTTTAAAATACGAAAATATATTAATGATGATGAATATAACATAATAAAATAATTTAATTAATATGCAATAGTGATCCACACAATTTAAAGACATAATCTTTCACATTTATTCCGTGTACACACTCGTCACCTGGTATACACGACTTTCAATACATCAAAATTTTCATAGCAATACCAATCCTAAGGAAAATTTCTCCCACACAAGGTTAGACAAGTCACTTACCTCGAACCACACTCAATCAATCAATACGAATGCCTTTCCCTTGATTTTCCGACTCCGATCGGATCGAATCTAGTCATAATTAATTTGATTCAATCAATACAAATTATAGGAATAAATTCCATATAAAATATAAATTTTCTAACAAAATCCAAAATTTAACCCAACAAAAGTTACAAATATGAACGCCCATTTGGTCACGAGTCCAACCATACTAAAATTACTAAATTCCGATATCAACTCGACCTTCAAATCATCAAATCTTATTTTCGAATCCATATGCCCAAATTCTTTAATTTCACCTCAAAAATACGTAATCTACTCGAAATACTCTGTGGTACTTCAATATTATTGACTTACAATGATCACAAGTGACTTACCTCAAGTTCCCCGTGCATTTCTCTCTGAAAATCGCCACAACCATGTTGGAAATGTCCAAAAATAGCAGAAGCTCGGAACCCCTATGATTTTGTACACTGCCAAAGGTTTCGCTTCTACGGAAACTTAACCGCTTCTGCGGTCTCGCAGATACGAGGTCCCGCCCGCTTCTGCGGTTTCGTTCGCTTCTGCGGACAAGAGGTCCGCTTCTGCGGTCTCCAGTTGCCCTTTTCACTCCGCATCTGCGGAGCATGGCTCGCACCCGCAGGCTCGCAGATGCGGAGCCTTCATGCACCTGCGACCTAGCCCCAGGCCAAGCCCTTTACGCTTTTGCGCCTTGCCAGCCGCACCTGCGTGAATAGTTCTGCAGGTGCGATTTCACCAGAAGGTAGAAAACTCCAGCTTTGCTCTAAGTCCAAATTTGATTAGTTAACCATCTGAAACTCACCCGAGACCCCTGAGACCTCAACCAAATACACCAACAAGTCCTAAAACATCATACAAACTTAGTTGAAACCTCAAATCACATCAAACAATGCTAAAATCACGAATCATACCTCAATTCAAGCCTAATGAACTTAAGAATTTTTAACTTCTACATTCGATTCCGAAACCTATCAAATCAAGTCCGATTGAACTCAACTTCTATATAACGGAGGTATTTAAATTTTCAGAATCGGATTCCGGCCTCAATGTCAAAAAGTCAAGTCCCCGGTCAAACTTTCAAACTTAAGTTTCTATTTTAGCCATTTCAAGCCTAACTGGACTACAGACTTCAAAATAATTTTCCGGACATACTCCTAAGTCCAAAATCACCATACAGAGCTATTGGAATCATCAAAATTCTATTGCGGGGTCGTTTTTCACATAAGTCGACATCCGATCAACTTTGTTTTTAACTTAAGTTTTAAACCTTGGAACTACGTATTCCAATTCATTCCAAAACCTCATCGAACCCGAATTGACTACCCAGTAAGCCACAATACAACTATAAAATACAGAATGAGCAGTAAATGGGGGAATGGGGCTACAACTCTCAAAACGACTGGTCGGGTCATTACAACAAAATAATTAAAAATATATTAAATGATAGTATTTTTAGTGTAGATTGAACAATATGAAAAAGATTGCACCTAAAGAGTGCATGTTAACTCAAATTGTTTGAATAAAATTTTGAACCTATAAGAATAGACTTAAAAGAGAAACAACTCATAATTAGAGTTAAAAGTCTTATATGGATAACCACAACTAGAGGAAACTTATACTAGAGGATTTGAGAGAAGGGAAAAGAATATTTATTTGCACACGGATAAATAGTTAGCCAGGAATTTGATCAAATAATGGAGGAAGAGTCGTCCTTGGATAGTCTTATTGCATAATAGGTAAAGTGAGAGAAATGATTTTATGAATAAAGAATTGATTTAACGAATGAATACGATGTAAGAAAACGAATCAAAATGTTTATGACATAAGATAATCATTATATCAATATAAAAGAAATATTTGCATTAGCAAATGAATGGTCATTCAATGAGCAACTGGAGGCCATCTTAAGAGTCACGGTCTTGAAATACCAAGAGTTTACAAGCCCAAATAACCACAAGACCCAAATCTCTCAAAGAAAGATATGATAGTCCAACTATAATTTTTAACTTAAGATGCGTCAATTAAAGAACAATTTAAATATGAAGTGGTCCGAAAAGTATGCTAATATAATTTTAAAAGAACGACAAAATTATTTATCTTGTGTTAGTTTTGAAAGAAGATGGCATGATTTCATTTTTATGCATA
The DNA here is from genome assembly GCF_000715075.1 of Nicotiana tabacum. Classification (NCBI taxonomy): domain Eukaryota; kingdom Viridiplantae; phylum Streptophyta; class Magnoliopsida; order Solanales; family Solanaceae; genus Nicotiana; species Nicotiana tabacum. The sequence goes on along the minus strand of NC_134088.1, from coordinate 78,091,476 downwards.
TGATTAATTTAACTAGCTAGGTATATACCGATCCTAAGTTAATAAATAATGTCATAAGATACATCCAACATCCAATTCAAACTTCAATAATTACCTAATGCATAGCACTGCAAGTTAACCCGATTATTAACTAGATGCAACTTAAAAACAACTTGACTCTAGCTGACTTTTGGTGCATTTAGTCTGCAAGCAGAGGCGGACCTACGTTAAGGGTTGAGGGGTCACGTGACCCCGTTAGCCTCGGCAAAAAGCCTGTATATAGTATAATATATATATGTACATTTATATGGGACCCCTTAAATGTTTTAAGTGTGCCCCCAGAAACAAAGAAGTAGATGGGCGAACTGGTTGCTTTGAGCGTGCCCCCATAAACAAAGAGGCAGATGGGAGAACTGGTTGCTTTGAGCACTTAAATTCCCAACTTTGCTGGTGACGCAAGTTCGAAACCCACGTTCAACTTTTTCCTCCTCCTTTCTATTTTTATTCTTTGAGTACAATGTAATTTATATTTAATAGCAAATTGCTTTATCTTTTACTTTTATCTCTTTTTTTTGAATTCAATTATAATTTAGTACTAATATATAATAGTCAACTTAATTAATATTTTAGTTCTTTGAATACAATATAATTTATATTTAATAGCAAATTGCTTTATTTTTTACTTTTATCTTTTTTTTTGAATTTATTTATAGTTTAGTACTAATACACAATAGTCAACTTAATTAATTTTATTCCTTTTCTTCCCATAGCACCCATTTTGCGAAGAAATCTCTCTTTCTCTCTCTCTCTCTCTCTCTCTCTCTCTCTCTCTCTCTCTCTCTCTCTATATATATATATATATATATATATATATATATATATATATATATATATATATATATATATATATATATTTGTTCGGTTCCTTTTTTTTCTTTAGAACTTTTTTTTTAATAATACTTGGATGATAAGTTATCATAATCGTTAAGTTTTCAAAGAGTTGCTCGCCGAATTTTATCGCTAGTGATTAGCATACAGTGGTGCCCTCGTCGTGCTCAAATCCTGGGTCCGCCTCTAAGCACACACATCTATATACTACTTTACTATACCTAACGTTTTGGGTACATCCACGAACGGGAAGTACGAAGCAGAGATTCAATGCGGGGTTTGCCTCCAATCTTTCTCCAAATGTCGTCGCCTGAAAGCGACTTCGTATGATAGTACCTCGCAAGTCAAGGGAAGTGAAATTGTTAGCGAGATAATATAATGTAAAAGATAAGCTAATAAAGTGACATATTTTTGTAATGGTTTTCGTTTTAAAAAATATTATTTTGGAAAATTGTTTTTGAAAATGTTTTTGTTTCTGAAAGATTGTTTTTAAAGAATTGTTTCGAAAAATTATTTTTGAAAATAATTTAAAAGTATTTTTTGGAGGCTCAGATGGTGTATGCCGTATAGCAATGAGACCTTAGAATACGAATACCGATTTGGTTGCAATTTCGGTGGCCAATCGTGTTGCCTCCTAAAGCACAAATATTCATATTCTCATCATTTATTTTTTTTTGGCTTTGGTCATTGACGAGCGAAACACATTTTGTTCCGAATCGAGGGATGGTGTAATATCTTGTCCTTTATCGGTCAAAATATCATCACAAGGCCTCAAAAATTTTATTCTCATCGACCCTCATGTGACTCCGTTCATATCCAACACAGACAACCAGCAAATATAAACAAAGCGTCAAAAACAGTCCCAAAGTCCAATAGTGATGCTATGCAATAGCAGCAAATAAATTTTCAGAAAACATAGCGTCGGATAGTAGCATCATGCAGCAACAAATGGACAAAAGAAGTAATACCAATTATTAGGGGACAAACAAATCAAAGATTTGTTAGGGGTCTAAACTTAGCAACATAGTAGGTTAATATATATGAAGCAAGCAATCAACGTAATATATGTATGTCGCCGGAGGTTCATAAAGGTCACCGAAAAATTTAATTTACGACCGGATCTTAGTTCGGCCAGACCTGGTAACGGACCTTTAGCTCGTTGCCTGAAAGTCGCCGAGAAATCGACATGGCCAAACAGGGTGGAGTTTCCTGTTAAGATCTACCGTTTTCCGGTCATTTCTCCGGCCAAATTTTGCAAAAGAACAAAAGAATAAACCTTAGATATGTACTCATTTGCAGAATAATAGAAAGAAAAGAACAGAGTGATAGGGAAAAAAGATGAAGATGCAAGACGGTGGCAGTGAGGTCGTCAATGGTGGCGCGTCAATCCCCCGTCGGTGATGAATCTGACGGTGACAGTGTCATCCCAACACGAGGATGAAGAAGACAAGAGTTAAGGGAGCATTGAGGTCATCGGCGACGTTTGGCCGGCAAATCTGCCGGAGGCAGAATCACGCGAAAAAGAGAAAACTTTCCAAAAGGAGGCGACTGAATTTGGTCTTTATTTTATTGAAAATGTAAATAAAAATATATATGTGGTCAAAATTTTAGGGAGTCATGTCTGTCACATCAAGTCACTTGTCAAATCGCATCATATGTCGTGTCATATCACTTATGTTGTCACATTTCATATTGACGAGATATTAGTTTTAATTAGACTCCATCCGTATTTTAAAATTAATTCTATTGATTTTTTTCTTTTAAGCAAAGAAAGAAAAAAATTATATTGGCTTTCATGTAATTACTAGACTGTATTACATAAGAAAAAATATTTATTTAATTAAGAACTCTTGTATTATTTATATAAAGATATCAATGATTACAACGACGATGTAGCAACTATTATTTTTATTTTTTGAAAAGATAAGAAATTGATAAAATATCTTAATATTTGAAAAATAGGATAATTATCAATAAATCGCTTAAAATTTAGAATAATTCACAAAAACGGTAATATTTAACTTATTGCAATAAAATTATAAAAATTCCTATATTTTGTAAAAATATGAGTAATTATCAATAAATTGCATTAAAGATAAATAATGTGTAAAAATATTATATATTTTTTTTAAATCATTTTTGACAAGGAAGCCTGCAAAATTTATTTTTTAAATACGGAGGGTCAAAATTGACTGTCAACAGATTCCCCTCTTTGACCAGAGATAATGTAAGAGTCTTCGGGCAAAGAAATTGACACCATACTCAATTTTTACCCAACATGACAGATTGGGGAATGAGATGTTTTGAAGATTGTGTCTTGGGTTATACGAAAATCAGGTCGCGTGTAGTTCTGGAAGGTTGAGTACTACTTATGAATCGTAGCCTCATGGAGTGGAAAACAAATATTCGAGGACGAAAAGATTTGTGTGATCTCGACATTGCTTCCGAAATTGCCTCAATATCGGACTGTGGTAACATTGGGACGTGGATATTAGATGATGGATGGATTATGATGTGGGTACGGCCGGGCTCTGTGTTAAGTTTTCCTACATATCTCGGATGTAACGAGAATCAGGCCGATTGTAGTTCGGAAAAGCGATGGGACGATTTGATTTTGAAAGTTGCCCCAGCGTTAAGCTGTGATGATACTAGGTGTTATTTTGACTATGGGGATTCTGATTGCTTACACACCCCATGTCAATGAGATGCAAGAACAATACTCGAGACTTATCGTCGATTGTTGTTGGAAAGCTCGACGTCTATCCTAAAAATCTGCCCATTCGTGTGAGTAGAGTTGACGAGGTGTGGACTATGCTTCCGTTTGAGAAGGATGGATATGTAATTTTTGAACGAAATAGGGTCTCAGATTGGAACTCTAATTTCGAAAGAGGTCCTGATCGGAACACTTTGATTTTTGAAGGAAATTCGGACTGTGTACCGGTCCGAAGTGATCGGAGCACTTTAATTTTTGAGGTAATCCGGACCGTGTACCGGTCCGAAGTGATCGGAGCACTTTGATTTTAAACGTAATCCAGACAGTGTACCGATTCGAAGTGAACGAAACACTTTTATTTGAAGAAAATACGATTTGTATACCGGTCCGAAGCGATATCAGAATAATTAAATATAAAATACATGTATTATAAGGTGGGCGCCTAGAAAAAAAAGAACTTGAAATGAAATTTTCATTGTTCAGTTGGGCGCGTGGAATATATATCTTTTCTATGTAAAAAAATTGATGAAGACGGTTCTATTTTGATTATTCAGACAAGAAATATGTGCAAAAATGATAGTATTTTTAAATAATATGGCCGGACCCGACTTAGACTACCTACGTATCCCAATGGAATCAGTCCAAAATATTGATCGATTGCAAACGATGACTGAATCCAATATGGATTGCCTACGTATTCCTACCAAAGGAAATCAAGTCGCGGCGTAGTTCCTACTATATAGAAACTAATTTATTTTCTATTACAAAAGTGGGACCAGACCCTACGTGGGTTGCCTACGTATCCTCCGTGGGAAGTCAGGTCGGGCGTATTTCTGTTACAACAAAAACTAACCCTACTGTCAACAAAACTTAACTCTTTTTTTTCTTTTTGGTATTTTTGCTGCTTGTAGCTTTTTGTAGAGAATGTTTGAAAATTTGAGAAGTGAAGAAAGACTATGATTTATTGATCAATCATCTTTTTGACATGACTTTGGCTGGTACCAACAATTATTTTTGTGCATAAGAATTTTCACCATTTACTTTTCATCAAATCCGAGATCAGCTTATGGGTAATTTCTACAGCTTCTAGTGGTACCTCGGGTATACCTAAGTATCGACAAGAATTGTTAATCTTGATTCAATTAAAGGTTTTGAATTCTGCCTATCCTCATATTTCGAGTGCCTCACTACAAAGAAAGTCCTAATTTTCACACATATTTGAAGTATTTTTTTTTGTATTTTTACTTTTAGGATATTTTTAGAGAAGTACACTTATGCTCTGAAAGATGTTCAATGCATGCAATTGAGATACCATATACTTGACCTTTATGTGAGTATCCACTAATGTGAGAACACTTGGAATAAGATCATGTAGGATTTGCTATTGGCTTGTAATGTAGGCTTGGGGACGGGTAGGATATTCATTTGGGATAAAAATGACTAATTCTCCTTGAGCGTTGCACTGTCTCCGTGCCTTCGGTGTTCAAACCATGCTTCGATGCTTTATCTTGTTCGGCTCGATGTCCATTTATTTTGCTTTGACATCTTTTTGAACTTGTTGGAGGTTCTTCTTCCTTTTCAGATATTTCTTCTTTCTTTTTTTTCTTTTTGCAAGTTTCTCCTGCTTTGCGCTTTGCATGAGTTTTCCCTTCATTTTGTTGGAGCTCCACCTCTTTGATTTGTGGAGTTTTCTCCTTTTTTGTTGGATTTTCTTCGAATTTGCGGAAGTTTTTCTCCTTCTTGTTGGATCCTCCTTTTGAACTTACGGAGTTTTTCTTTTTCTTTTCTTGAAGTTATGTCTTTGGTTGTATTGGACTTTGCATCTTTTGCCTTTACATGCATGTCGCCTTCACTTTGGTATTCGTCTGAAGTTATATATTTTCAGTATGCGCAAGGAGGTTGGGTTAAGAGAGGGGTAGTGTCTGTAAGCACAATAAAGGGTATAGGCTAAGATGTGGTTGTCCAAAGAAAAAGCTTAAGGATTAAGGGAGGAAATGCTAGGGATTGACGTCATTTGGAAGGATAGAAAGGCTCAAACGGGTCAAAGGAGGCCTATGATCCTTTACCAAACCAAGCGTTACTCTGGATTTCGCCTCAACAGACATTCGGGCCAAGTTCTAGATCTACAATGCAGTGCAATAAATATTAATCTAGGCTCACCACACAATACACATGAAACAATGAGGTCGGCTTTATTCTTACCAAAACAGTTAGCATGAATATTTTCAAGTGTCACTAAGGTATAATTGATAGGTACCACAAGAGTCTATGGTTTATCCGAAGTTGATCCTCTCCATCATGCCAATTAACATGTTCTTTCGCATTCGCACTCCTAAATATACCGGTACTAACCAAGTTAATATTTGATGATTTTTCTTCTTTGTTTTCCTTTTTTTTTTTGATTTTTTTGATAAACCGGACCAAACCCGAGGAAGGGTTCCCCCTTTTTTGGGTTTTTGGATTTTGACTTAACAATTTCTTTTGAATTTTTGACTTAATCAATTTTTGTGATTTGTTTTGAAAAATGAGACTAAACGTGAAGGTTGCCTACGTATCTCGTTGAAATGAGAATCAGGTCAAGCGTAGTTTAGGAAGGGTAGAAATAGAAAGAAAATATTTTTAGATTTTAATTTCATTTTTCATTTTTTTTTGAATTTTGACTTAATCAATTTTTTGTGATTTTTGATAAAGAGAATTGAATATAAAACGGGCTTCGTGGTTACCTTTCCGAAGCGCTATCATAGAATTGAATATTAGATGGGCTTTGGTACCGTTCCGATGCGATATCGGAGCATTGAATGTTAGACGAGATTTTTAGTTACCGTTTCGAATCGATATCAGAGCATTGAAGGTTAGACGATCTTTGTAGTTACTGTTCCGTATAGGAGCATTGATAGGAAAGTGAAATGAAGGGTTGTGTTCTGTATATGAGCATTGACAGGAAAGTAAAATGACGGATTGTGTACCGTTCCATATAGGAGGATTGACAGGAAAATAAAATAACGGGGTGTGTACCATTTCATATAGGAGCATTGACAGGAAACTAAAATTACGGTTTATGTACCATTCAGTATAGGAGCATTGATTGTTAAACGGGGCTGGGTACCATTCCGTTTAGGAGCACTGATAGGAAAGTAAAATGACGAATTGTGTACCATTCCGTATAGTAGAATTGATTGTTAAACAGGGCTGGTACCGTTCCGTTTAGGAGCACTGACAGGAAAGTAAAATGAAAGGTTGTGTACTGTTCCATTTAGGAGCGCTGACAGGAAAGTAAAATGAAGGGTTGTGTACCGTTCCGTATAGGAGCATTGATTGTTAGACGGGGTTGGGTACCATTCCGTTTAGGAGCACTGACAGGAAAGTAAAATGACGGGTTGTGTATCGTTCCGTATAGGAGCATTGATTGTTAAACGAGGATGAGTACCATTCCATTTAGGAGCGCTGACAGGAAAGTAATAGGAGCATTGATTGTTATATAGGGATGGGTACCACTCTGTTTACGAGCGCTGATAGGAAAGTAAAATGACGGGATATATATTGTTCCGTGTAGGAGCAATAATTGTTAGACGGGGCTGGGTACCGTTCCGTCTAGGAGCGCTGATAGAAAAGTGAAATGATGGGTTGTGTACCATTCCGTATAGGAGTATTGAAAGGAATGTAAAATCCTTGATTGCTGATTTTAGTTTTTGATTTTTTTTTTTGAAAAATAAGATCTAACTGGGGAAGGGTCCTTGATTGATTATTTTAATTTTTTTAAAAATGTGACCGTACCCGAAAGTTGCCTACGTATCTCGTCAAAACGAGAATCAGGTCACGCGTTGTTCGGGAAGATTAGGGATAGAGGAAGATGTTTCAGATTTTTTTTTGAATTTATTCAAGGAGGAATTATGCAGGAATATATTTTTGGATTTTGATTTTCCTTTTCTATCTACAGAAAGACTTCGGAGCAACTGGGGAAGATATACACATTTTATTATTATTTTTAGAGATGACCCTTTTGCAAGGATCTTCGGTCAACTGTGACCCAAGTGGCCTGACTTGACCGACTCGTCCAATTAAGGACGAGAAAAATCAGACCCATGACGGGTTGCCTATGTGTCTTGACACAAGGTCAAGAATCAGGTACGCGTAGTTCGTGAAGATTAGGGATAAAGAAAGATGTTTCAGTTTTTATTGAATTTACTCAAGGAGGAATTATACAGGATAATGTTTTGGATTTTGATTTTCCTCTTATGTCTACAAAAGGACTTCGAAGCACCAGGGGAAGACATTTTTACATTTTTTCATAGATGACCCTTTCACAAGGATCTTCGGTCAACTGTGACCCAAGTGGCAAGACTTGACCAACTCGTCCAACCATGACCCATGACGAGTTGCCTACGTATCTTGACACAATGTCAAAAATCAGGTACGCGTAGTTCGTGAAGGTTGGAGAGTATAAGGTGTATGGTTTTCAACACTTCTTTTACTCTCCTATTTTTAAGGATTGCAACTAACTGCATTAAATTGCATCAATGATATGTATAAAATTCAAGGGTTTAGACAAACTCGAAGCGACGCCTCGTTGTACCCATAATTGGGTGTAGTATCTTTGGAGTTGAAGAGTGACCCCTTCCGGAAGATGTGTTCCAGTTGCTCCTTCAAACAGTTACTTCGAGGCCCCATAACTGTTTGTGAGACTGTTGTTGTGGTTGTCTCCCAATTGACTGTAGGGATATTTTGTTGCGACCTTCCAGCTGTCTACATGAACCTTTTGGTGATCGTCCCTAGCTATTAGCCGGGGTGATAATCTGATCAAGATATAAAAATATTGTGAGAGTAGTGCCGTCACAAAATGATGGAATCTAGAATTGTAACTAACACTCCCCTGATTATTCGTTTGATGTTCCACAGTGTCTGATGTCGGATGCTATTTCCCGTGCAGTCCTGGGATGATGTACCTTTCGATCATCCACAGAAACTATTTGATGATCGTCCCCGGTTGACAACCGAGAATGATGTTCTGATCTAAATAGAGAAAAGTGGTGAGAGCAGTGAAGTCATGAAAAATGATGGAGTTCATTGTAAAACTACTACTCCCCTGATTATCTAATTGATGTTCCACCAAGTCTGAGACAAGATGTTATCTCCCGTGAAGTGCCTAGGATGACATTCCTATAAAACTCGGAGGAGAAAATGTTAGAGTCCCTCTTCGGTGAAGTTATAAGATTAAGAGGGTGCATATTTAGGCCGTGCAGCCAATGGTGTATCTGGTTGTGATCAGGAACGCGATGTCGGCTTCTGTGATGGTTCCGGAGATTGTGTTGCCCCTCATGCATTCTATGAGGGAGGGAATTGATTCGCATTAACTTGAGGCTTTATTTTTTCTTCTTTGTTTGTCCGAGTTGTACGAGCATGCCACTTCTCGAAGGCTGACTAACAACTTGCCCCTATAACAAAATGGGTTGACTTGTATCGAATCTCTAAACTTGGAAAGTAGGAGTGAACACCATGACTCTATATCCAGATATTTAAAGAAAGGACTTGCATCCCATATGTTGGAATTTAAGTCGGGTGAGGGTCAGAGTAAGGTTAACATGGTATTTTGATGTTTGGATTTTTGGGTGACATTTGGTTGACGCTCTCAATGATTTCTGGGTTGAGAGCATCATTGCACTATTTCAAAAGAACTGTCCCAATTTTCCAATGCTGAGGAAATTAATTTGAAATAGTGAGGAGACAGAACCCTTGTGTAGGGTTGCCTACGTATCCTGCTAAGGTAGGAATCAGGTCAAAACATAGTTCAGGCTAACTATTGGAATTATGAAGTCTGTATAGTTATCATGAATGAGTGATCGTTCCTAGAGAAGAAGTGGTTGTGAGTGAGAATTCTTGGGTGGGTGGGTGGAGGTTGGTAACGTATGAATAGGAGATTGATGGTAGCATAGCACATGGATCAGTTTCAAATGACAAAAGTTAGTGAAACTATGAGGTATGACTGAGAAGAATATATCAAATCAGTGGAAGAAGTTCCAAGCTAGATTGACGTATCTTTGAAAAAGGATTGTTGAGTCTAGATGATGGTATGATTTGGGGATGGTCATGAAGATCGGAATGGGTATGTGTATTTGAAAGGTCAATGTTCAACAAAAGTCAACCAGAGTTTAGTCAGATAAAGAGAACCTAAAAGTGGATAACAAGTAGAATGTACATGTAGCTAGTAAAAGGATACATAACAATGGCAGGAAAAGAATATATAATAAATATACAAAGAATATTTATCAAGTAAAGGATATATAAGGATTAATTCATCTAAATCAAGCTGCAATATCGTGTGTACAGTGACCTAGGAATTCTAAGAGTAGATTTACCTAGATTCGAGCATGAGTTAAGGGCAACTGCGAGATGGTACGTAGTTAACCTCGTATGCCAATCTTTGAAACAAGAGAGTTTTGAAAGCAGGTTCAGAGGGGTGAAAATACAATCCTCGTGTGACTTGTATGTGATTGTGTACGACCAAGAGTCGATGAAAAAGTGATGACAATTAATAAGGAAGTACCAAAAGCATGTGGCAAAGAATATACAACACAGTCATATGTAACAAAATATACAACATAGACATCTGGGAAGCATATACAACATGAGCATGATAGAGAATACGCCACTTGAAGCAGATAACAAAGAATAGATTATTTGAAACAAGTGACGAAGAATATACGACATGAATCAAAGAATATGCAACTTAAAGAATGGAATATACAACTTGAAGCAAAGAGTATACAACTTGAAGCATAGAATATATGACTTGAAGAATGTGACATAAAAAATAGAAATTTGAGTATTGGAGAACTTGTATCCCTCAAATAATTGATCAAATCCGATGTGGTTTGAACCTGAAGTATCCCCAGTAGAGTCGTCATGTTGTTACACCCTATTTTGCACAAGTCAAAATAATGTACAACTTATAGTACTCTACAAGGTTAATTGAAATTTAGAATCGCCACCTAGTATTTAAGGTATACTAGGACACCTATTCTACATTGTGTTATGTACACTTCAATTATGATCTGTGAAACCGTTGAGATTCTACACTGTGTTATGTACACTTTAATTAAATATGTAATGAATTATGTGCGAATGAGATACGCAAGTGTTTTTGGTATATTTGAAATAAAATGATTAAAATATGCTGACTCGTATGAAATATATGTAAGGTGAGTTCTACATAAAGAATAGTAAAAGATCTGACAAAATATATATGCAATAACATGAAGAGTACAAAAGAATTAAAAATATATTTAAAGATAGTATTTTTAGTGTAGATTGAACAATATGAAAAGAATTGCACCTAAAGAGTGCATGTTAATTCAAATTATTTGAATAAAAGTTCGAACCTATAAGATTAAACTTAAAGAGAAAACAACTCGTAATTAGAGTAAAAAGAGTCTTAGATGGATAACCACAACCAGAGAAAATTTATACTAGAGGATTTGAGAAAAGGGAAAAGAATATTTATTTGCACATGGATAAATAGTTAGCAAGGAATTTGATCAAAGAGTGGAGGAAGAGTTATCCTCGGATAGTCTTATTGCATAATGGGTATGTAAAGTGGGAGAATTGATTTGATGAATAAAGAATTGATTTAATGAATGAATACGATATAAGAAGATGTATCAAGATGTTTATGACATAAAAAAATTATTATATCAATATAAAAAAAATATTTGCTTTAGCAAATGAATGGTCATTCAATGAGCAACTGGAGGCCATCTTAAGAGTCACGGTCTTGAAATACCAATTGTTTATCAAGCACAAATGACCACAAGACCCAAGTCTCTCAAAGAAAGGTATGATAGTCCAACTACAATTTTCAACTTAAGATGCGTCAATTGAAGAACAATTTATATATGAAGTGGTCCGAAAAGCATGCTAATATAATTGAAGAACAATTTATATATGAAGTGGTCCGAAAAGCATGCTAATATAATTTTAAAAGAACGACAAAATTATTTATCTTGTGTTATTTTTGAAAGAAGATGGAATGCTTTCATTTTAATGCATATAACTAATTTAATTAGTTAGGTATATACCGATCCTAAGTTAATTAATCGTGTCATAAGATACATTCAACATCCCATACAAACTTTAAGAATTACTTAATGCATAGCATTGCAAGTTAACCCGATTATTAACTAGATGCAATTCGTCCTAAGTGTTTAGCAAATAGGTGATATCAAAGGAGGCAAGCACACACATCTATATACTACTTTACTATACTTTACGTTTTGGGTACATCCAAGAACGAGAAGTACGAAGCAGAGATTCAATGCGGGATTGGCTTTCAATCTTTCTCCAAATGTCATCTTCCGAAAGCAACTTCATATGATAGTACCTCGCAAGACAAGAGAATTAAAATTGTTAGCGAGATAATATAATGTAAAGATAAGCTAATAAAGTGACATGTTTTTGTAGTGCTTTTCGTTTTAAAAAATATTTTTTTGGAAAATTGCTTTTGAAAATATTTTTGTTTATGAAAGATTGTTTTTAAAAAATGGTTTTGGAAAATTATTTTTGAAAATGATTTAAAAGTATTTTTTTGGAGGCTCGAATGGTGTATGCCGTATAGAAATGAGACATTAGAATGCGAATACCGACTTGGTTGTAACTCCGGTGGCCAACCGTGTTGCCTCCTGAAGCACGAATATTCACATTCTCATTTTTTGTTTTTCTTTGGCTTTCGTCATCCTCTCATAAATATATTTTCTTCCGGATCTGATGGACGGTATAGTATCTTGTCCTTTATCAATCATAATATCATCACAAGGCCTAAAATATTTTATTCTCATCGGCCCTTACGTGACTCCGTTCATATCCAACACAGACAACCAGCAAAAGCAAACAAAGGGTCAAAAACAGTCCCAAAGTCCAATAGCGACGCTGTTCGATAGCAGCAAATAAATTTCCAGAAAACATAGCGTCGGACAGTGGCATCATGCAGCAACAAATGGACAAAAGAAGTAATACCAATTATTAGGGAAGTGAAATTGTTAGCGAGATAATATAATGTAAAAGATAAGCTAATGAAGTGACATTTTTGCAATGGTTTTCGTTTTAAAAATATTTTTTTGGAAAATTGTTTTTGAAAATGTTTTTGTTTCTGAAAGATTGTTTTTAAAAAACTTTCTAAAAATTATTTTTGAAAATAATTTTAAAGTATTTTTTGGAGGCTCGGATGGTGTATGTCATATAACAATAAGACCTTAGAATGCGAATACCGACTTAGTTGCAAATTCGGTGGCCAATCGTGTTGCCTCCTGAATCACGAAGGTTCACATTCTCATCATTTATTTTTCTCCGACTTTCGTCATCGCTCAAAATTACATTTTGTTCCGAATCCAAGGGATGGTGTAATATCTTGTCCTTTAGCGGTCAAAATATCATCACAAGGCCTCAAAACTTTTATTCTCATTGGCGCTTATGTGACTCCGTTCATATCCAACACAGACAACAGCAAAAACAAACAAAGCATCAAAAACAGTCCCAAAGTCCAATAGTGACGCTATGCAATAGCAGCAAATAAATTTTCAGAAAGCATAGCGTCGGACAGTAGCATCATGCTGCAACAAATGGACAAAAGAAGTAATACTAATTATTTTTACATTATGCGGATGAAGGGGGTGGCTGTAAGGGACAAACAAATCAAAGATTTGTTAGGGGTCTAAACATAGCAACATAGTAGGTTAATATAGATGAAGCAAGCGGTCAACAGAATATATGTATGTCGCCGGAAATTTAGTAGTCGCTGGAGGTTCATAGAGGTCACCGGAAAGTTAGATTTTCGACCAGATCTTAGTTCGGCCATACTTGGTAACAGAGCATTAGCTCGTTGCCAGAGAGTCGCCGAGAATCCGACATGGCAAAATAGGGTGGAGTTTCCGGTCACCGTTTTCCGGTCATTTCTCCAACCAAAACACTTGCAAAAGAACAAAAGAATAAACCTTAGATCTGTATTCATTTGCAGAATAATAGAAAGAAAATAACACACAACAAGAACATACCTAAACAACAACAACATACCTAATATTATCCCACACCATGTGGTATAGGGTAGTGTGTATGCAGACCTTACCCCTACCTAGTGAGGATAGAGAGGTTGTTTCCAATAGACCCTCGGCTTAGGATATAATAAGTACCACATTAATGAAAATATAGGCAAAAAGGGATAGTATCAAAAAGTCATATAAAAGCATAATAAAATAACAAGACAGTAAAGTGATCAACAATGAAAGAAAACAACGGTTAGTCATAAAAACCTACTACCAACAAAAAATGAGGTTGCGTGCCAATATTAATATTATGAACACTCTACACTACCTACTCTACTACCCTAATTCTCGACTTCCAAACCTTCTTATCAAGGGTCATGTCCTCGGTCAGCTGAAGTTGCGCCATGTCTTGCCTAATCACCTCTCCCCACCTATTCTTTGGCCTACCTCTACCTCTCTGTAGGCCCTGCAATGTCAACCTCTCACACCTCCTCACCGGGGCGTCTGTGTTCCTCCTCCTCACATGGCCAAACCACCTAAGCTGCTCTTTCCTCAACTTGTCCTCAATAGAGGCCACACCCACCTTATCGCGAATAACCTCATTTCTGATCCTATCTAACCTGGTGTGCCTACACATCCATCTCAACATCCTCATCTCCGCTACCTTCTTTTTCTAGACATGAGCAATCTTGACTGGCCAACACCCAGCCCCATATAACATCGTTGGTCTGACCACCACTCTGTAGAACTTACCCTTAAGTTTCGGTGGTATTTTTTTGTCACACAAAACACCGGAAGCGAGTCTCCATTTCATCAATCCCGCCCCAATACGATGTGCGACATCTTCATCAATCTCCCCATCCCCCTGAATAATCTGACCCCTGAAGCAACCCCATCATAACCGAAAAATGGTCCGAGTCCCCCCCTCACTCGAGTCTTTACTCCATCATACATGTCCTTAATCAACCTAACGTAGGCAACAGGTACACCTCTAGCTACCAAACATCTCCACAAAACCTTCCTCGAAACTTTATCGTACGCCTTTTCTAAGTCGATGAACACCATATGCAAGTCCAAAGAAAGAGGGAAAAGAGATGAAGATGCAAGATGGCGGCAGTGAGGCCGTCAATGGTGGAGCGTCAATTGCCCGCCAGTGATGAAATTCGACGGTGACAGTGTCATCCCAACATGAGGACGAAGAAGAAAAGAGTTAAGGGAGCATGGAGGTCACCGGCGATGTTTGGTCGGCAAATCTTCTGAAGGCAGAATCACGAGAAAGAGAGAAATCTTTCCAAAGGGGGGCGGCTAATTTCTCTAAGGAGAATGAGAGGAAGTGAGAGCTTTAGGGTTTTAAAACCCTTTCCAAAAATCTAATCTCGCCCCCCCATTGTGTTGTGTAGTGTGTATTTGTATTATATAATGGGTTATAAAAATAAAGATGTGGTCTTTGTTTTATTGAAAATAAATGAAAATGTAAAGTAAAAAAATGTGTGGTCAAAATGATAAGGAGTCATGTCACATCAGGTCACATCATGTGACTTATCAAGATGTCTTGTCACATTGAGTCACATCACTTGCAAAATCGCATCATATGTCATGTAATATCACTTATGTTGTCACATCGGATATTGACGAGACATTAGATTTGATTAGACTCGATCCGTATTTTGAAATAAATTCTGCTGGCTTTCATGTAATTACTAGATTGTGTTATATAAGAAAAAATATTTATTTAATGAAGAACTCTCGTAGTATTTATATAAAGATATAAATGACTACAACGACAACGTAGTAACTATTATTTTTATATTTTGAAAAGACAATAAATTGATAAAATATCCTAATATTTAAAAAATAGCATAATTATCAATAAATCGCTTAAAATTTAGAAACATACACAAAAACGGTAATATTTAACTAATTGCAATAAAATGATAAAAATTTCTATATTTTGTAAAAATAAGAGTAATTATCAATAAATTGCATTACAGCTAAATAATGTGTACAAATTATATTTTTTTTTATCATTTTTGACAAGGAAGCCTGCAGAATTTATTTTTTAAATACGGAGGGTCAAAATTGACTGTCAACACCCGCCAATAGTTAGAGACTACCCTAGATTCAGGATGGGTGCACCTCCCCAGGCTACTCAGACTCCATGGATTCAGTCAGGTCCATAGACTTCTCAGACTATGGTTGATGTCCCAGTTGTCGCTCCACCCACACAGCCAGCTAGGGGTGGGGGATGGGCGGGTAGAGGTAGCCCTAGAGGGGGAGGCCAGGCCAGATTCTATGGCTTTTCGTTAGGATGGAGGCAGTTGCTTCAGACTCAGCCATTACAGGTGTGGTTCTTATTTATCATAGAGATGCATCAGTCGTATTTCATCCGGGATCCACTTATTCATATGAGTCATCTTACTTTGCTCCGTGTTTGGATATATCTCATGATTCTTTGACTTCTCCTATTTATGTGTCCACGCCTGTAGGAGATTTGATTATTGTGGATCGTGTGTATCAGTCATATTTAGTTATTATTGGTGATTTTGAGACCAGAGTTGATCTATTGTTGCTTAGTATGGTAGACTTTGATGTTATTTTGGGCGTGGACTGGTTGTCGCCCTATTATGCTATTCTGGATTGTCACGTGAAGACGGTGACACTAGCTCTGCCAGGTTTTCCACGGTAAACGTGGAGGGGTGCGTTAGATTATGTTCGTAGGAGGGTTGTGTCATTTCTAAAGGCTTAGTGGATGATCGAGAAGGGGTGTGATTCTTACCTAGCCTTTGTGAGTGATATTAGTGCTAATACTCCTACCGTTGAGTCAGTTCTGGTAGTGAGAGACTTTTCAGATGTATTTCCAGCGGATCTTCCGGGCATGCTGCCCGATAGGGATATCGACTTTGGTATTGAGTTGTTGCCGGGTACTCAGCCCATTTCTATTCCACCATATCGTATGGACCTAGCGGAGCTGAAAAAGTTAAAGGAGCAATTGTAAGAGTTGCTTGATAAGGCCTTCATTCGGCCTAGTGCGTCTCTGTGGGGTACTTTAATCTTATTTGTGAAGAAGGATGGTTCTATGCGCATGTGTATTGATTATCGGGAGTTGAACAAGGTTATCATAAAGAACAAGTATCCATTGCAACGCAATGATGAATTATTTGATCGGCTACATAGTGCCAGAGTGTTCTCAAAGATTGATTTACGGTCAGGTTATCATCAGCTGAATATTCAGGATCCGGGTATTCTGAAGACTGCCTTTAGGACTCAGTATAGTCACTATGAGTTCCTTGTGATGTCATTTGGGCAGACCAACACCCCAACAATATTTATGCACCTGATAAATAGTGTATTCCAGCCTTATCTTGATTCATTCGTCATTGTGTTTATTGAAGACATCTTGGTGTACTCCCACAGTCGGAAAGATCATGAGCAGCACTTAAGGATCATGCTCCAAACCTTGAGAGAGAATAAGTTGTATGCAAAATTCTCAAAGTGCAAATTCTGGCTTGATTCAGTGGCATTTTTGGGTCTTGTGGTGTCGAGTGAGGGTATCAAGGTAAATCCAAAGAAGATTAAGGCAGTGCAGAATTTGCAAAGGCCATCTTCAACCACGGAGATTCGATTAGCATTGGATGTTCAGGCCTTAGCCAACTAGTTTGTTATATTGGATATTTCAGAGCCCAGTCGAGTTCTTGCTTGCATGGTTTCTTGGTATTCTCTATATTATTGTATTAGAGAGCGTCAATTTGACGACCCCCGTTTGCTTGTCCTTAAGGACACAGTTCAGCATGGCGATACCAAGGAGGTTACTATTAGAGATGACTGTATAGTACGGATGCAGGGCCGATTATGTGTGCCCAATGTAGATGGATTACATAAGGTGATTCATCAGGAGGCCCACGATTCATGGTATTGCATTCATGCGAGTGCCACTAAGATATACCAGGACTTGAGACAACACTATTGGTGGAGGATAATGAAGAAAGACATAGTGGAGTACGCAACTCGCTACCTAAATTGTCAGCATGTGAAGTAGGAGCATAAACGGCCGAGTGGTTTGCTTCACCGACTTGAGATTCTCGAGTGAAAATGGGAGCGCGTCACTATGAATTTCGTTGTTGGGCTCCCACAGACTCAGAAGAAGTTTGACGAGGAATGGGTGATTGTGGACAGGTTGACTAAGTCGGCTCATTTCATTCTGGTAGTGACTACCTATTCTTTAGAGCAGCTGGCTCAGGTTTATATCCGCGAGATTGTCCGACTTCATGGCGTACCAGTATCCATCATTTTTGACTGGGGTACGCAGTTCACATCATATTTATGGAGAGCTATACAACGTGAGCTAGGCACACGGGTTGAGTTGAGTACAATATTTCACCCTTAGATGGACGGATAGTCCAAGTGCACTATTCAGTTATTGGAGGATATGCTTCGTGCCACGTTATGGATTTCGGAGGTGCTTGGGATCAATTCTTGCCACTTGCAGAGTTTTCCTACAATAAAAACTACCAATCGAGCATTCAGATGGCTCCTTATGAGGCCCTATATGGGAGACGATGTCATTCTCCAGTCGGGTGGTTTGAGCCGGGAGAGGCTAAGTTATTAGTCACAAATTTGGTTCGAGATGCTTTGGAGAAGGTTAAGATGATCTCGGATCAGCTTTGTACTGCCCAATCTAGACAGAAGAGTTATACGGATCGGAAGGTTCGCAATGTTGCATTCATGGTTGTAGAGCGAGCCTTGCTCCGGGTTTTACCCGTGAAGGATGTAATGAGGTTCGGTAAGAAGGGCAAGTTGAGCCCTAGGTATATCAGACCTTTTGAGATCCTTGAGAGGATTGGTGAGGTGGCCTACAAGCTTGCATTTTCACCTAGTTTATCTGCGGTTCATCTGGTGTTCCATGTATCTGTGCTCCGAAAGTATTACGGTGATCTGTCTCATGTTCTAGACTTCAGCACAGTCCAATTGGACGAGGATTTGACTTATATTGAGGATTTTGTGGCTATCTTGGACCGACAGGTCCGGATGTTGAGATCAAAGAATATTGTTTCAGTGAAGGTTCAACGGAAGGGTCATCCGGTCGAGGAGGAGACCTGGGCGATCGAGAACAACATGCTGAGTCATTATCCTCATCTATTCACCACTTCAGGTATATTCTTATGCACTTTCAAGGACAAATATTTGTTTAAGAGCGGGAGAATGTAACGACCTAATCGATCGTTTTATGTAATTGTGCCTTGTTTACCCTTTTGATGCTTCACACATGTGTGTTTATGATTTTATGACTTGTGGAGTTGGTTAGTTTCGTTCCGTGGAGCTTTCAGGTTGATTTGGACCGTTGATTCTTGACGTAGAAGTTTAAATTAGAAAACATTGACCAAACTTTGACTTTTGTGAAAACAACCCAGAACTGTGTTTTTTTATGGCTCCGATAGTTTCATATCGTAATTTCGGACTTGGGCATATGGCCGGAATTGATTTTTGAAGTTCTTGGGTTGATTTATGTTGATTTACCAAAATTTGGCAATTTGAAGTTGTAAGGTTTGACCGTAGGTTGACTTTTAACAATTGAGCTCAGAATTTGATTTTGGACTTAGAATAAGTCCATTATGGTATTTAGAACTTGTGTGCAAAATTTGGTGTTGTTTAGAGTTGATTTGATAGGATACAGACGTTTAGTTGTAATTCTAGAAGTTCTTCAAAATTTCTTTAGAATTCATGCGTTTTAGTTTTCAATTCATAGTTTTAGATGTTGTTTTTGTGTTTTGATCATGTGAGCAAGTTTGTATGATGTTTTTATACTTGTGTGGATGTTTGGTTTGGAGCCCCGAGGGCTCAGATGAGTTTCGGACATGTTCCGGAGTGTTTTGGGTTGAAGTTGGCAAAATTTTGGTGTATGTGCCTCTGGTGTCGTAATTGCAAACACCATGGTCGCATTTGCGAGCTTGGCAGGGGGGGCTCAGGTATCGAAATTACGATGCCTGGCTTCCAATTGCAAAAGAGCTTCATGTAGAGGGTAGTTCACATTTGCGACAAAACAGTCGCATATGCGATGGAGACAGATTTCGCAAATGCAAAGCCAGAGTTGCAATTACGACCTCCTCATAGGGCTGACAGTGGCCGCATTTGCGAGAAACACTTCGCAATTGTGAACCCATATCGCAATTGCGACATCTGCAACTGATCAAAAGGGGTGGAAGTCGAGATTTATCTATCATTCTCTCATTTTTTAACCCTAGACTCGGTAGGAGCCTATTTTGAAGAGGGGATTTTCACCTACAAACCTTGGGTAAGTGATTCTAATCTATTTCTAATGATATTTCATCAACATATCTTAGATTTTAGCATCAAAATCATGTGAATCAAAGTGAAAATTTGTAAAACTTTATCAAGTTTTTGAAAAATTAGAAATTCAATTTTGAGAGTCGATTTGGACTCGGATTTAGAAACTAATTACATATATGAACTTGTGGGGTCATGGGTAGTCGGAATCTAACATTGGACCCAGGTTTTGACCGGGCGAGCCCCGGGTTGACTTTTGTTCACTTTTTGGGAAAAGCGTAAGGATCTTAGATTTATCTATTGCAATTGATTTCCCTAGCATTATTTGATGATATTAAGTCGATTTTGGTTAGATTTGAGCCGTGTGGAGGCAAATTTTAAGGAAAATCTATTTTTGAGTGTTGAATTGTCCTAGTTGAGGTAAGTGTCTTGCCTAACTTTGTGTATGGGAACTACCCCTTAGGATTGGTATTGATTGATTCATTTGTGCTATGTGAAAGCCGTTTACACAAGGTGATGAGTGGGTACACGGGTTTTATGTGGAAATTGACCGGTTTAGGCTACATTGACTCTTTACATGCTTTAATTGAATTGCAGTATCATGTTCTGAATTCTCTTAGTCAATCTATTCTTACTTGTGTTAGTCTATCCATACGTGCCTCAAATGATTTCATTAATACTTGTTCAACATTCTAATTGATAAATTGCTCTCATGCTTAGTGGAACTTGTTGCCTCTATTAATGTTACATGTTATCTCTCTCATTGTTGATTATCATTATTCGAAGTCATTTTCGTGTTATCTCTCTCATTGTTGATTATCATTATTGGAGTTATTTTTCATGTTATCCCTTCCCTTATTGATTTCCATTATTTAAGCCATTGCTATACGTTTTCTCTTCCATTGTGAGTTATTCTTATTTAACATCGTGGTTATACATTGTCTCTCATTGTTGAGTTATTGGTGTCGAAAATATCAAGGTCTCGTTACTCCATCAACCAAGTCCTGATCCATAGTCCGATTTCCTTTCCTCAGCTGGAATTAAATGTCGAACCTCTAAGTCATGCTCCGAGAAATCATCCTTTCAAGTCATTCACTACCTCGATACATAAATGAGCACCCCACCATTAGCTCAATACTGTGTGATAATAATGCATGAACATCATCACAGTCTGTGCATAGCCTCAAAACCATAGGAAATACAGATACTGAGCTGAAATAACAAAGCATCTTTCTGCAAGGCGACGATAGTAGCCTGCACGAATACGCAGGGAAAAAAGATCCTGCACCACGTCTGTTGTACCAATGCAACTCCTCGATGCCCAATTAATACCAAGCACTCCATGTCGCATAAAATTGAGTAGGAAGGAAAAAAAGGCATAAGCCTCAAAGGAATCAAATCGCACAAAGAGAAATCAAGAAGGGAAGTGCTCCTAAAGCCCTGTAGCCTTTCGAAGATAAGTACAGACATCTTTGTACCGATCCGCAAGACTCTACTAGACTTGCTCATGACTCGTGAACCTAACGCTCTGATACCAAGCTGTCACGACCAAAAATCTACTAAAGGTCGTGATGGCGCCTAACATCGCTGTCAGGCAAGCCAACGGTGATTGAGCAACTTAATTACTCATCTTAGTATTTTGAAATCACAATTTTCATTAATTAAATAGTATGACATAGAGTTTACAGGGTAAAATGATAATAATTACGTGCACTACCATACCAAACATCCAGAAGAAGCCCCCAAAACTCAGTGTCACAAGTGCATGAGCTTCAACTAGGAAATATAAATAAATACAACATCTGTCTGGGATATAAATTAGACAGGATAATATAAATAACTCTGATGGAGACTCTACATGTTGCGGGTCGTAACATGGAATGCAACTCACGGTAAAGTCCCCGAAATGGCCGCGCCCTTGCGCCCAAAAGACCACCAGACATATATGTGCCTCCACAATAAGTGCAGCAAGTGCAACATGAGTATCTAAATCAATGCGTACCCAATAAGTATCTAGCCTAACCCCGGAGAAGTAGTGACGAGGGGTCGACATCCGCACTTACTAGTGGTCTAATAAATCATGTACAGTAAAAAGTAAACAGATGTGAGGCAGAGTAAGTAAATGAAATAAACAAGTATAAATACGTGGTACAATCCTCCTCTCGACAATAAACTCAAGCTCTCAATTAGCAGTTACCTCCTCAACTGGAGCATATATATATATATATATATATATATATATATATATATATATATATATATATATATATATATATAATGGACCTCACCATATAGGTCGTCACAATCCAAATCAGTAAAACTCACAAATACACTGGTTTCTTGTCAAATATTATGCACGATTCCGTAAGAGTATTTTATAGAAATGTCGAGGCGTACAGTCCGAACTTATCATACTGTATGCACTGCCGAGGTTCGAACAACATGAACCATAGATGCATCTATTATACTGCCGAGGTGAACCGCCCGATCCCATGAGAGTATGGTACATAATCATGCCGAGGCGAACCGCCCGATACCATTAGAATAAGAAGCTTTAACATGTCCTTGACCCCACTCACGAATAACGTATGAGTTATAAATTTTAAGGAAAACCTTTCGATAAAAACTCATAGCGCGGGAAAAATTCATAAGAGGAGCACAATTATTTCGCGGGTAATCATGAAGCCCGTCAAATATCTACTATATCAAGTCTAGTCACAGTTCGTAACGTAAAATAAAGGAATTTAACAGGCAAGGAACTACTCAAATAGTATAGTTATTGTATGGCGGGAACCTAAGTCTACCCGGACAAAACATGCATCTAGCTACATACGGACTCTCGTCACCTCATACGTACGTAGCCCCCGCAACAAGTAGCACATATCAAATATACCACCTAGGGGTAGTTTCACCTCACAGATACCTCGCTTCGATGTTCTGTAACCGGCTCCAACGCCACTCTAACACATCAAACCGATGCTCATCGCTCCAATACCAGTCAAAAAATGTGCAAACGTATAAAAATATACTCTAATACTCATAATAAATTAATTCATAACAATTCCCAACTCCGCTCGAAAAATCAATAAAATTAACCCTCGGGCCCACGTACCCGGATCTCGAAATTCTTTTTAAAAATAAACTTTACCCATAACACCACAAACTCAAATGTATAATTTATTCCATGTTCCACGTCTAGTTTCATGGTCAAAATCCAAGAATAATGTTTTTTAGATTTTCTACCAAAATTCCAAATTTTCCATGTTAAATCCTTATAGAATCCGTGTAATTAATTTACAATATGCGGGAATTACTTACTTTGCAATAGATAATGAAAATCTCCCTTTGAAGCTCTCCAAAAATCGCCCCAACCAAGTGAACATGAAAGAAAATGGGCCAAATCCCATTTAAAACTAAGTCCTCTGCCCAGCGATCATCACACCTGCGGACCACCAGCCGCACCTGTGGAAAAATCCATAGAGGTGCGGTTCTCTCCAAGCCAGGAAAATCCGCTTCTGCTGACCAATTTCTGCTCCTGCGGTCCACCCCACACTCCTGCGGTCCCACACGTGCGGAGACCTTCCGCTTCTGTGACCCCAGTTGCCCATCTCGTTTTTCGCTTATGCGGAGCACCCTTCGCATCTGCGGCCTTGCAGATGCAGAAATATCCTCACATCTACGGCTATCCCAGCTCAGTCCAAATGTCGCTTTTGCGGCCATTACACCGCACATGTGGGCTCGCACCTAGAGCCTTTTCCACGCAGGTGCGATTGCACCAGATCCCAGCTGCCTCAGCACCTCTCCCAAATCCAAACTCGATTCGTTGCCAATCGGATTCGCACCTGAGGCCCCCGGGACCCCGTCCAAACATACCGACACATCCCATAACACAATACGGACTTAGTCGAATCCTCAAATCACATCAAACAACATCAAAATTGTGAATCGACGACCAAAATATTTCTTTTAACTTTCCAACCTTCAAACTTCGTCGAACGCGTACGAACATTTAAACATCCCGGAATGATGCCAAACTTTACGTGAAAGTCAAAAATCACGATATGAACCTATTCTAAGGCTCGAAACTCCAAACATACATCGATTACACCAAAATTCATTTCAAGTCAAACTCAAGAAATTCTTAAACTTCCAAAATGCCATCCTACGTAACACGTGCCAAAATGCTTTCGGTCCACCCAATACTCAACTTGAACATACGCCCAAGTCCAAAATCATTATACGAACCTATTGGAACCTTCAAATCCCTATTCCGAGGTCGTATACTCAAAAGTCAAACCTTAGTCAATTTTTCCAACTTAAAGCTTCCTCATTTAGAATATTATTTTCCAAATCAACTCTAAACTTCCCGAAATTCAATTCCGCCCACACGTATAAGTTATAGAAACTACTCAAGGTCTCAAACTGCAGAACTTATGAATGCTGAAAGTTGATAAATTCACATCCTTCACCATTTAAATGAAGCATGAAAATCTAAGTGTTTAGGTGCTCTCCTTCTCTATACCTGTATCTGCTAACTCTGAGGGCAACTTCTGGGTTATCACTATGACATTCTCATGATTATATCTAATTGTTGGTTGCATATGTATGAAACAATCCTGTTTAGTTGAATTTTTTCATGAATGTCAATAACTCTGTTGTATATATTCTACTAAGATTAAGTCATCCATTTTCATAAAAAATAAGTCACAATCATGTTTGTTATAGTTGACTGGAAACTGCTGTTAAGCTGAACATAATTGCCTTATGAAATTCTCAGTTACCTGGTTAAGATAAACCTGTTTGGTACAATACCTTTTTTGTTTTAAAATTCCTTTGTGACACTGCTAACTTTGTGGATCTTACATTCAGTTATCCTCAAGTTCTCTTTCATAAAAGCAGGGCATAGTCATTCTTGTTATAATTGAGTGATAACCATTTTCAACTGAACATGACTGCTTCATATTCAGATGCTAATTCTGGCCTATACATCTCGGTTAAACCTGTTTAGTATAATTCTTTCCTTGTCTATAACCCCCATCCCCTTATGGCATGCTGATTTGATTCTATAATAGGTAAAGTTCACTCTCTCTGTATAGGAGTACAATGTCATCTAAAGTATCTGCGCGTGGTTTTAAATATGTGTTCCCCTATTTTGCTTCATCATTCCATGCTTTTGTTTTGAAATTATACTTAGTCCATTCTATCCTGCTAATCTGAAACTGAATCTGATTCTTTAATCCTATGAGAAGTTCTTTATTGCTACTACCGAAGCATAATGATTTGCTTAAGAATTAATACTATTATGAGAATGTGATCCTGTTCAGCTCCTTAGGAATTCCATGTTCAAATCTGTGAATCTGTAGTCATATTAAGAGTTCTGATCATGTTTCTGATATCTTTGATAACTTCTGTAAAGGTGGCTAGTTGTAACTGTTTGTCTGAGCCTTTATTAATGCCTTTAAAAACTTCCAAGTAGTGTTATTAATCTATATATGTGTTGATAGTAAGGCCTAAGCTAATCAACCCATAATTAGTTTGTCAAGGCAGAAGCATCCATTTCTGGGTTGCTGCATATCTGAGTTGTGTGTTATTTACCTATTCTTTGAATTTGATCCAAAGTGTCTATGTCTTTAGCAGTGAACCTTAGTGTTCTGTTCCCCTCCCCATATGTGTTTGATGTCTTATTTGTTTAATATGTGTATCCTTCATTTAGAATGGAACTACTTTTGTGCCTTTATGTTGTTCTGTTAGGGAGAAGTATACTTCTATGGTAGTTGTATTGTGGTATTTGGTTTACACTGAAAGAGCCTCATTGGCATTTAAACCGATAGGGAAAAATGAGTCGTTAGTGTTTAGGGGTATTTGGGAGTGGAGTTCAACTCTAGGTTGGGCTGCTCTCCCCGGCACAAGCATTGCCCTAGGCCTTGAGACCCTTGGGAACTTTGAAGTATCGGGGATTCAAAAGGGGCATCGACCTTGAGTAGAACTCTCTCCTTAGCCCTTAATTCATTTACACTTTTGGTTCTTTAGGGGTTTAATGTTTATTGACAATGAAAGGTTTTCAATGTAAATTATTCGCCATGTATAACCACCTTATTAGTATAATCTTCTCATAGTATGTGAGTATTGATATTTTATTACATTTTGGTCCAATTATCTGTTTATATGTTTCGTACATGGTTGAATACATATAACATGTATCTAATGGCATTCTCTTTCTTTTGGACATGTACATTTATTTGAGCCTGTCGAGTTCGTAAGGAACTCAGGCTCAAGCCCAGTCTTGTTGCATTTTGGAAGCCTGAAGTCAGCTGTTGTCGTCCCGTTACTGCTAGGCCTACCTCTTTGAGGCCCAAATATTAGAGTCCACTCCTCTTTCCCTCAACTCCTTTATTATTGTCTACTGCTTTGATAATTAGTTCGCAACCTTGTTGCATTTTTGTTACATCCTTTATTATTGCTCTATCGTACATGTATAAAACACCTATATATTGGATTACGTGCTTTACTTTATTGTAACGACCCGGTCTAACGTTCCAAGAGTCATAGCCCAGTTTCCCCCATTTATGCTTATTTTTGTGTTGTTCAACTGTGTTGAGTTGTTTTGAATTGGTAGTTTGGGTTCGGAATAGTTTTGGAGTGAAATGAGGCACTTAGACTCTTAGTTAGAAAGCTAAGTTAGAAAAAGTCAACCGAAAGTTGACCTATGAGTAAACGAATTCGGATTGGGATTTTTATGATTCGGTTAGATTCGTTGGGTGATTTTAGACTTAGGAGTGTGTTTGGAATGTAATTTGGAGGTTCGTGGTAGAATTAGGCTTGAATTGGCGAAAGTTAGAAATTTGTTGATTTTTGTCGGCAGTGGAAAATTAGGTATCGGGGTCGGATTGGAATTCCGGAAGTTGGAGTAGGTTCGTAGTATCATTTGTGACGTGTGTGAAAATTTGAGTTAATTCCGAATTGATTTGATATGTTTCGGCGCGAGTGTTTGGAAGTCGAATGTTCGAAAGTTCATTTAGTTTGATTTGAGGCGCGTTTCGTCGTTTAAATGTTGTTATGCATGATTTGAGGCCTTGAGTTGGTCTGTGTGATGTTATGGGACTTGTTAGTATGTTAGTACGGGGTCCCGAGGAGATCGAGTGAGTTTCTGATAGGTTTGGGCTGCGTTGTGCTCGTTTTTCTTATGTTTCGACATCGTTTCTTCCAGCATAAATGGTACCACATTAAGAAAATGAGCTCCGATTTCTGTTTTGATTGAAACATTAGATCCATATCGTAATTACGGAACAATAGCAAAAAGAATTGTCGAATTTTGGCATCGTATGAGGAATTTATGGTCATTTTACTAAAAAGATTGGGTTGCCAATTTTTCAGATGAATTACGCAATTGCCACTGAATTCGTATTTAAAAATCTGCACTATTTGCAAATATTAAAACCTACATATCTCCTTCATTATAAGGTCAAATTGAGTGATTCAAAAGACTAGCTTGACTAAAATGTTACAAAGAATCCATTGGAGGCATAAAAAGAAAGTTTCTGGGATCATTTGGCATGAGAAACGAGGCAAAATAATTGGCAAAAAAAATATAAAATGAGGGTTTGTTCATTCGATCATATTTTGAGTTGGGGAGCTCGGATTTGGGCGATTTTGTGGCCAATTTTAACCATAAAGATTGGGGTAAGTGTTATCTACTCAGTTTTAGTTATATTTCATGAATCCATCTTCGTTTTTGGGATTTGATTGATGATTTCAAAGTAAAATTGAGGGAGTTAGGGTTTGAGTTTTAGAGAGTTTAAGTGAGGATTTGAGGGACCAAACGGAGTCCAATTTTGATGAATTTTATATGGTTAGACTCGGGAGAGGACAGGGTTTATTATTCTGTTATTTTTGACTGATTTTGAGATGTGGGACCGGGGGCCGGGTTTTGGCTGATTTCGGATTTTTGGCATATTTATGTTTTTTTTATTGTTGAATTCGACTCTTTAGACTATGTTGATAGTAGTATTCTGATTTTTGGTTAGATTCGGAGCTTTTGGAGACCGAGTCCAGAGACGAGGGCATCCCGGAGTAGGATTTTACGCTGTTAAGGTAAGTAACAGTTTTAGCTCTGGCTTTGAGGGTATAAACCCGGAGAATTTGATATCGTGTGACTGTTTAGAGGTGATACCCACACTAGGTGACGGGCGTGTGGGTGTATACCTCGAGGGATTGAGACTTGGTCTGTCCCGTGAAGCCTCATGGCCTTCATCTGTGTTTACATAGTTACTTGTTGTTGAACTGGTCTGCCTTCATGTTAGAGATCATGCTTAGGCTTTATTCATGCTCACATTATTTGTACTCAATCATAGAAATTATTGTACATGTTTACCTCAGTCTCTATTATTTGCTAATATGTTGTGATACTTTATGTGGGCTGTGTTCCCTTATTTGTTGATGATTGTGAGGCTAGTGAGGTACATGATTGAGGATATTAATACCATAGCGCGTGAGTTGTTCGCGTAGCACGTGAGTTGACCATGAGGGTCCATGTATTGATACCATAGCACGTGAGTTGTCTGCGTAGTACGCAAGTTGACCGCGCGGATCCAGGTATTGATATGATGGCACGTGAGTTGTCGGTGCTTAGCGCTTGGGCTTTGGGAGCCCCTCAGGAGTCTGTCGCACCCCCAGTGAGCGCAGAGTGTTGAGCGTTGAGTGATAAGTGTGAGTACTGAGTGATGGAGTGACATTTTTGTGAGGTAACATTTATTTTAGCTGTTGCTGCATTTACCTGTTAATTTTCCTTGTAGTCTTACTGATTTATGGAATTACCTATCTACTCCTGTTTGTACTTAATTGTGAAAATAATAATTGGATTATTCTGCTTAGCTCGTCACTACTGCTCAGTTCCTTAGTTATTTCTGTTACTACTGAGTCGGTTGTACTCATACTACACCCTGCACTTTATGTGCAGATCCAGGTGAGTTAGAAGGTGGCGATCGTTGAGTTCAGGCCGGCTATCTTTGGAGACTGCAAGGTAGCTGTTAGCATCTGCAGGACCTTATTACTCCTCTTGCCATTTCTTCTTTTGGACAGTTAGATAGCTTATATATCTTAGTTCATAGTTTTAGATGCTAATGACTTAGTGACACCCCGATGTTTGGGGCTCGTTTCCGTATTTTCTATAATTATATTTAGAGTTGATTTAGTTTATGAAAAATTCAAATGTTGGTATTGTTTTATTAAATTCTTATAATCGATTTAGTAGTAATATTTTGGGAAATAGGCTTGCCGTGTAACATGATAGGCGTCATCACGACCATGGTTAGATTTTGGGTCGTGACATTTATACCCTAATGTCATACAACATAGGCAAGCCCTAAATAACATAGGATTAAAAAGAATTAGTTAGTAGTTGATCCTCATTTCGCCAATTACAATTTATTTATATCATTACTATGTTTTAGCTCACCTTCTTGTCTCAAAGATTTTGAAATCCCAAAACTTAGCGAAAAACGACAGCTTCACTTTCAAAACGAAAAATCAGATTTGAATCATAAGCTTATCTTCAAAAGGAGAATCAAGTTGTTTCAAAAGTGCTGCCGCCCGAAAAGAGGGCTTTTCTTCAAGTTTAAAATCAAGGTATATTTAGGCTTACTCATACTTCAAGAGCAAGTGTATAAATTAATTTTCTCTAGCCAGTATCCGCACCTGCGACAAGCCTGTCGCTCTGCGACTTTACACCTGCGGCCCTATTCTTGCAGGTGCGATCACACCAGGCATCAGAAGAATTTAGCCAAGTTCCTAAGTCCAAAACTAATCAGAAATCAATCTGAATCACCCCGAGGCCCCCGGGACCCCATCCAAACATACCAACACGTCCCAAAATATGATACGAAACTAATGAATTTTCAACTTCTAAAACCAGTGCTGAAACCTATCAAACCAACTCTGATTGACCTCAAACTTTTCACACAAGTCATAAATGACACAACGAACCTACTCTAACTCCTGAAACCGTATTCAGAGCCAAGTATCAACAAAGTCCACTCTTTGTCAAACTTCTCAACCTTCCAAACCTTCAACTTTCAAACTTTTGCCGATTCAAGCCAAAATGATCTACAGGCCTCCGAATCCAAATCCGGACATACGCCCAAGTCCAAAATCAACATACAAAGCTATCGGAACCATCGAAACTCCATTTCAAAGTCGTTTACATATAAGTCAACATTCTGTCAACTCATTCAACTTAAGCTTCCAACCTTAGGACTAAGTGTCCCAATTATCTCCGAAACATCCCCTGAACCAACCAACTACCCTGAAAAGTCACCTAACCATAAATGAACATAGAAGAAGCTATAAATTGGGGGAACGGGGCTACAATACTCAAAATGACCGGTTGGGTTGTTATATTCTCGCCCTCTTAAACAATCTTTGTTCTCGAACGGGTCTAGAATCATACCCGGAGTCTCAAATAAGTGTGGATAGCTGCTCCGCATCTCCCCCTCAGTTTTCCAAGTAGCCTCTTCGACTGGCTAGCCTCTCTACTAAACTTTCACATAAGGAAAACTCTTGGATCTCAACTTTCAAACATGCCGGTCTAGAATAGACACTGGCTCTTTTTCATAGGTCAAATTATCATCAAGTTGTACCGTGCTAAAGTCTAAAACATATGAACTATCCTTATGGTACTCCCAAAGAATGGAAACATAAAATATCGGATGTTCCCCTGCTAGGCTAGCAGGCAATGCAAGCCTATAAGCAACCTTTCCAACTCTCTCCAAGATCTCAAATGGTCCAATAAACATCGAGATCAACTTGACCTTCTTCCCAAACCGCGTCATGCCCTTCATAGGCGACACTCAGAGAAGAACCTTCTCACCCACCATGTAAGTTACATCTCAGACCTTCTAGTCCGCATAACACTTTTGCCTGGACTGAGCTGTACGAAGTCCCTCTTAAATCACCTCAACCTTTTCCAAAGCATCACGTACCAAATAAGTGCCCAACAATCTAGCCTCACCGGGCTCAAACCAACCAACTGGCAAACGACATCGCCTCCCATATAAGGCTTCGTACATATCTATCTAGATGCTCGATTGATAGCTGATGTTGTATGAAAACTATATTAGAGGTAAAACATAGTCCAACTTACCCTCGAACTCATTAGCGCATGCTCCCAACATATTCTCCAATATCTTAATAGTGCGCTCGGTATGCCCATCTGTCTGAGGATGAAATGTGGTACTCTGCTGGACCCGCGTGCCCAACTCACACTACACTACTTTCTACAAATATGATGTGAACTGCGTGCCCTTGTCATAAATGATGGAAATGTTCACACCATGCAGGCGGATAATCTCCCGGAGTTAAATTTGAGCCAACTGCTCTGAAGAATAGGAAGTCATCACCGGAATGAAGTGTGGATTAGTCAACCGGTACACAATAACCCAAACTGCATCATACTTTCTCAAGGTCCGTGGTAAGCCTACCACAAAATCCATAGTGATGCGCTCCACTCTGGTATCTCCAATCTCTAAGTCAGCCCATCTGGTTTTTTATGCGCGTACTTCACCGTTTACAATTCAAACACCGAGAGAAATGACCGACAATATCTTTTTTCATCCTCTACCACCAATAATACTGTTTCAACTCACAGTACATCTTCGTGAACCTGGGTGAATAGAATAGCGCAAACTGCGAGCCTCCCCAAGAATCAACTCTCTAAACCCATCAATATTTGGAATGCAAATTTCGGCCCTGAAGCCAAATAACATCGTGATCTCCAACCACAACCTCCTTAACACCACCGCATTATACAATGTCTTTCAACTTCAACAAGTGAGGATCATAAAACTGGCGAGCCTTGATGCTCTCCAACAATGATGACTAGGCCACAATATAAGCAAGAACCCAGCTAGGCTCCTAAACATCCAATATCACGAATTAGTTGGCCAAAGCCTGAACATGCATGGCTAGTGGCCTCTCTACTGGTGGTAAGTATGCCAAACTGCCCATGCTCTCAGCCTTCCTACTCAATGCATCAGCCACTATATTGTCCTTCCCCGGATGATATAATATGGTGATATCATAGTCTTTTAACAACTCTTACCATCTCCGTGTCACGACCCAAAATCCCAACATGTCATGATGGTGCCTAACACACTTGCTAGGTAAGCCAACAATCACACAGCAACCGAACATTTGAATAAAACATGTTTTAATAAACTTAACAACGGAAAATCTCATAAATTTATGATAAAATTAACTGAACTCTACTACAATCATCCTAAAATCTGGTGTCAACAAGTACATGAGCACTACTAAGTATCAACATAGATTGAAACTCTAGTACAATTGTCTAAGTAATAGAACAGTAATGAATAAAATGAAATGAATGAGAATCAAGGTCTGCGGGCATCATATCATCTACCTCAACTCTCCGAGCAAGTACTGGCAATGATCTAGCAATCACCACATCCAGATATACCTGAATATGCACACGAAGTGTAGGGTGTAGTATGAGTACAACCGACCCAATGTACTCAATAAGTAACAGGACTAACCTTTGGCTAAAAGCAGTGACGATCTCAGAAGGACACAGTCAGAACCAATATAATGACAACACATGTAAGATAATGACAATGACAGTAAATAACCCAGAAAGACTTCCATTTTCAGCTTGTTCACGGTGCAGAAATTTAGACATGCTTTCAAGTTCACAATTTAAGACCAACACTGATAATAACATATCAAGTATAGCAAGCATGAGGAATGGTACATCTCTATGCCTACATATCAAATATGCATGTCAATGTAAGGTATCACAATGATAATCCCAGGTACTCACTGTTGACGGTCAATTTTGACCCTCCCTTTTAAAATTAATTTATTTATACTTAATAATTTAGAATAAATATTTTAAAAGTTTTTTTTAGTAATAAATACTTATTTTACAAATTAATTAAGTATTACTTTTAAAATTAATCACGTAGTATTAATATTATGTAATTACAAATATGCTTATTGTTTTTAGATTACCGAAATAACTTTTAAATACATCACATAGGCCTATATAGTTAATTTAATGAATTTCTCTTTAATTTCTAGTTCATTAGACTATAATGTTAATAATTCAAATTTAGTATTATAATTTATAAAATAAAGTATTTTTACAAATAATTAGTAGTTATAGTTTTTACCACATTTTATTGAAAATTGTTAAGTTTATTTAAATTAATTTCAAAAAGGGATTTAAAGACAAAAGGCTACAAATGCATATCTCAACTAAAAGCAAAGTGACCATTTATTAAATTATTTCTAGCCCAAACGGATCTGACCCAGTCCAAACACCTCATCTCATTCCACTTTGGCAATCCTTGCCATCACCTTTACACCAATCACCACGTGCCACGTCACCCATCTCCAGCACACACAAAACAAATACAAACCATCTGAGCCGTCCGTCTCTTAAATCAATGGCCCATGTTTTAACTCTATTTCCTCTTTAATTCTTAAGCATACAAAGATTTATTTTCAACCGTCTGATCAAAGTAATCCAACGGTCACCGATTTTTCCCATTAAATTATTTCTAAATTCCCAATTATCAAAATGATCGGAGTCATTGATCAACTGCATCTCCCAACTTTAAATCATAGACAACCCTAAACCTACCCAAACCCTAATCATTTCTCACCTCACTCGACCGCCATCATTTCCCTTTCCTCTCTCTTTTCTCTCATCTCCATCAGCCATCAATCTCCAGAACCTTGCACAAATTTATGCAAGGTCACTCGAAACCACTCTACATCATACCTTCAGTCCCTGCTACACCGTGAATCCCGCCTAAACATTCCAATTTCATCACACAAATTCAACACCCCTAATCTAAAACCCTAAGCTCGAAAGGAAAAACCTTCAAATCATCTGATTTTCTCTCATGAGTCAAAGATCGAGCTTGAAACCATCCTTTTGCCTTCTGAAATCCGCGAATCCAGCTGGCTATTTCCTATCTCATCACTCAAATTCAAAATACCCAAATCTGAACACTAGAATCAAAAATGCAACTTCAAATCTCTGAATTTCCTTCGTGTTCTGTCAAATCGGAGCATGCATGGAGTCGTTCTCAAAGTTGATCATGAGGATTCGATGTCTAGAGGTTAAACTCGGTGACCTTTGGACATTAGGGTTTAACTGCTGGTCCAAAAGCTTCAACGTTCGACCTCCTCATGCTCAGGTAAAACTCAACACTGTTTTTACCTCTTTTATTTCAATTTCACTCAATCGTGCTCACATCATCCACCATTTTTCACTTTCCACTCACGATTTTTAATCTGTGAAACCCTAGAGCCTTAATGGCACTATAAATAGGGCCTTTAATATTCTCATCTACCATCACCAACTACACGAAAGACAACCACCTAACAACGAACAACCTAACAGAGAAAAATGACCAACAACCATCTAAGAGTAATTCTGAAATTTCCAAAACTTAGGGTTTCTTACTGATTTCTTCTTTTTTTTGAGTGCTTTCACTGCTTAGAGCTTGAAGCTTTGGGTCTTAAGAAAGTAAGAGAAATCCCTTTTTGCTCTGCTGCCCTCGAGAAGGTCAGTACACCTCTAACTCTCCTCTTTTGATCATCTTATTAGAATGTTATGAATATGCCTGTTGTCTTCTGTGAATTGTAGTCGTTCTGTGATGTTATCATTAATATAAAATGTTATCTCCATATTCATGATAAGGTGTTGTTGATCTGTGATCCTTTGTCATATATCTGAATATCTTCAAATTGATATTGACTAGCATGTTATACGACTTTAATGATCCTCATTTCTGAATCTTAATAGTCTGCATGATTAAGTTCCCTTAATGTGCTTCAAATGACTTCTCATATTTACTTAGACTTCATAGATTATCTATTAATGACTATGTTGTGATCTTTATATTCATACACTATTTTCCTGCATTCTTATGGTCAAGATCACTGTTTGATAATCCTAAATAAGACAAAACCTGAAAGTTCATAAGTTCATATCCGTCAACATAACATTGAAGCATGAAAATCTAAGTGTTTAGGTGCTCTCCTTCTCTATACATGTATTTGCTAACTCTGAGGGTAACTTCTGGGTTATCACAATGACATTCTCATGATTATATCTAATTGTTGGATGCATCTGTATGAAACAGTCTTGTTGAGTTGAATTTTTTCATGAATGTCAATAACTCTGATGTATATATTCTGCTAAGATTAAGTCGTCCCTTTTCATAAAAAATAAGTCACAATCATGTTTGTTATAGTTGACTGGTAATTACTGTTAAGCTGAACATAATTGCCTTATGAAATCCTCAGTTACCTGGTTAGGTTAACCTGTTTGGTACAATACCTTTTTTGTCTTAAAACTACTTTGTGACACAGCTGACTTTGTGGAGCTTACATTCAGCTATCCTCAAGTTATCTTTCATAAAAGAAGGGCATAGTCATTCTTGTTATAATTGAGTGATAATCGTTTTCAACTGAACACGACTGCTTCATATTCAAATGCTAACTTTAGCCTATAAACCTGAGTTAAACCTATTTAGTATAGTTCTTCCCTTGTCTATAACCCCCTCCCCTTATGGCATTGCTGATTTGATTCTATAATAGGTAAAGTTCACTTTGTTTGTGTAGGAGCACAACCTCATCTACAGTATTTGTGTGTGGTTTTAAATGTGTGTTCCCTTGTTTGGCTTCATGATTCCATGCTTTTGTTTTGAAATTATACTCAATCCACTTTTTCCTCCTAATTTGAAACGGAATCTGATTCTTTAATCCTATAAGAAGTTCTTTATTGCTACTACTTGAGCATAGTAATTTGCTTAAGGATTAATACTATTATGGGAATGTGATCATGTTGAGCACCTTAGGAATTCCATGTTCTTATTTGTGAATCTGTAGTCTTATTAAGAGTTCCGATCATGTTTCTGATATCTTTGATAACTTCTGTAAAAGTGGCTACTTGTAACTATTTGTCTGAACCTTTACTAATGCCTTTTAAAAGTTCCAAGCAGTGTTATTAATCTATATATGTGTTGATAGTAAGGCCTAAGCTAATCAACCCATAACTAGTCTGCCAAGGCAGAAGCATCCATTTCTAGGTTGCTGCATATCTGAGTTATGTGTTCTTTACCTATTCTTTGAATGTGATCCAATGTGTTCAGGTCTTTAGCAGTGAAGCTTAGTGTTCTATTCCACTCCCCATATGTGTTTGATGTCTTATTTGTTTAGTATGTGTATCCTTCATTTAGAATGGAACTACTTTTGTGTCTTTATGTTGTTCTATTAGGGAGAAGTATACTTCTATGGTAGTTGTATTGTGGTATTTGGTTTACATTGAAATAACCTCATTTGGCATTTAAACCGATAGGGAAAAATGAGTCATTGGTGTTTTGGGGAATTTTAGGAGTGGAGTTCAACTCTAGGTTGGGCTGCTCTCCTCGGCACAAGCATTGCCCTAGGCCTTGCGACCCTTAGGAACTTTGAAGTGTCGAGGATTCAAAACGGCTTCGACCTTGAGTAGAACTCTCTCCTTGGACCTTAATTCATTTACACTTTTTGTTCTTTAGGGGTTTAGTGTTTAATGACAACGAAAGATTTTCAATGTACAATATTTGCCATGTATAACCACCATATTAGTATAATCTTCTCATAGTATGTGAGTATTGATATTTTATTACATTTTTCTCCAATTATCTGTTTATATGTTTCATAAATGGTTGAATACATAGAACATGTATCTAATGACCTTCTCTTTCTTTTGGACATGTACATTTATTTGGGCCTGTCGAGTTCCTAAGGAACTCAGGCCCAAGCCCAGTCTTGTTGCATTTTGGAAGCCTGAAGTCAGTTGTTGCCATTCAGTTACTGCTAGGCCTGCCTCTTTGAGGCCCAAATATTAGAGTCTAGTCCTCTTTCCCTCAACTCCTTTATTATTGTCTACTGCTTTGATAGTTAGTTCACTGCCTTGTTGAATTTTTGTTACATCTTTTATTATTGTTCTATCTTACATGTATCACGACCATGGTTAGATTTTGGGTCGTGACATTTATACCCTAATGTCATACAACATAGGCAAGCCCTAAATAACATAGGATTAAAAAGCATTAGTTAGTAGTTGATCCTCATTTCGCTAATTATAATTTATTTATATTATTACTATGTTTTAGCTCACCTTCTTGTCTCAAAGATTTTGAAGTCCCAAATCTTAGCGAAAACGACAGCCTCACTTTCAAAAAGAAAAATCAGATTTGAATCATAAGTTTATCTTCAAAAGGAGAATCAAGTTGTTTTAAAATATGAAGTGCTGCCGCCCGAAAATGGATTTTCAAAAAGACGGCTTTTCTTCAAGTTTAAAAGATCAAGGTGTATTTAGGCTTACTCATACCTCAATAGCAAGTGTATAATTTAATTTTCTCTTCTTACATACTTTCTTAAATACAAGCATCTTATACCTCTTTTCAAAAGCTTTTCAAGGGTATATACACTAATGTTGTTACTTTCCTATGTAAATCCATACCTTTTTTTAAATTACACCCTCTTTTTGTTAGAATTATGTCCTAATATACGGTAAGCCATATCTTTAGAATGCTAATTAAGGCATAGTATAAATAATTGATTCCAAACCTAGTATAAGTCCTATAGAGCTACCTCAGGTAGATTTTAAGGGGTGTCTAACACCTTCGCCTTAGAAGAACAAGAATCCTTACTCATAATCTCACCGGTTAGCAGACTAATAAAAAATATGACTTAGTAATTAAATAGGTACCCTAGTATACCTTCAAATATTAGGTAGCGACTCTCGTTTTTTCAAAAATAGAGAAACCACACGTTGAATCTTGTTTTGACTAGTGCAAAATAGGGTGCAACACTCACACTCATAGAGTACTAAATATGTTTATCTCAATGCCCACTCATCACACACACAATCACTCAGCACTGTATGGGTGCCTGGCATCAATGCCCCTCACCAAAGCACATGTAGATATCACTACGCATGTGCTCACTGCTGGTGTGTCACACTCTGGAGGGGCGGATCCGACCCAAGCACTAATATAAAGCCTATAAGGCCTGCTGCAACAAGCAACCTGATCCACAATAATAAATAAGCTCATAGGGCATGCTACTACGTACAGCCTGATCCATAACAACACTCATAATCCGGCTCTCAGGCCTACCTCAGTCATCAATCTCTAAAGTCTCAAGGGCTCACAATCATGTACCACTCATCCCGAACAATAACAACATGTAATATAACAATGAAGAATAACAGAGACTGAGATATGATATGCAAATAAAGAATCATGGCTGAGTACATAAATGATGTTAAAGTATATAACTCAAAACAACAGAATTAACCTCATTAGGTCTCAACCAAATAAGCATATATCCTAAACATGATCTTTAACATGAATCACAGTCTGATTACTCTAATAGGTAAGGATTTAACGGATAGAACAAGTCTAGATAACAACATTGTACAAAAGAATCAATCGGATAATGATAACGATGGTGCATGCCCGCACGCCTATCACCTAGCATGTATGTCACCCTAACACAACACAATAACACATTTTCCAGGGATAGATACCATCAATTCCAAGTTTAGAAGTGTAACTTACCTCAAAGTGCACAACTCAATGCTCCAACAAGCCCTTGCCTCGCTAATCGGCCTCTGAACGACTCGAATATAGTCACAACAACTTAATATAATCAATACAAGATATAGGAATCGATTCCATACAATAAAGCTAAGATCTTTAACTAAAACCAAAAAGTAAACCCAATAAGTCAACCCCTGGCCCATGCCTTGGAGCCCGACAAAATTTATAAATTCCGAAAACCCATTCAATAACGAGTTCAATCATACCAAAATCATCCAATTCTAACCACACATAGACCCTGAAATCCCCAAATCTTGCTCTCCAATACATAGACCAAATATCCCCAAAACGTGACCTCAAACACACATAATCTAGGTGTAAACATCAATGGGTATTCAATATTTATGGACAACAATTATCAAAAGTTGCTTACCCCTTGAATTATAGTAAATTTCCTCCCAAACATATCCCTTAGCCGAGCTCCACAAGTCCAAAAATGAAAGACAACTCGAAACCCTCGTTTACAATCTTCGGTCCAAGCATCTCGCATCTGTAGACTCAGAAGCCGCACCTGCGATTTCGCTTTTTGTGGAAATTCCTTTGCTTCTACGAAGTCCACTAGAAACCCGACCTGTCAATTCTGCGGGTGCGCTCCTGCAGTCCATCTTGTGCTTCTGCGTGTCTGCACCTGCGGAATACGTCTGTACCTGCGAAATATGTCTGCACTTGCAGAATACATCTGTATGAGCAACTCCCAGTCCATCTAGTCCAAATCTGCTTATGCGGAATCTCTCATGCACCTGCAGGCCCGCAGATGCAGAACATACCTCGCACCTGCGGCCGCTGCCCAACTTAGCCAGCCTCCGTACTTGCAGCAATCCTATCACTCGACGACTTCCCACTTGTGACCCTATTCTCGCAGGTGCGATCACACCAGGCATTAGAAGAATTCAGCTAAGTTCCTAAGTCCAAAACTAATCTAAAATCAATCTGAATCACCCCCGAGGCCCCTAGGACCCTATCCAAATATACCAACAAGTCCTAAAACATGATACAAACTTAGTCGAAGCCTCAAATCACATCAAACAACATCAAAAATACGAATTGCACCCCAACTCAATCTTAACGAAACTAATGAATTTCCAACTTCTAAAACCAATGCCGAAACCAACTTCTAAAACTAATCAAAAACACGAATTGACCTCAAATTTTGCACATAAGTCATAAATGACACAACAGACCTAATCTAACTCCTGAAACCAAAGTCTGAGCCATGTATCAACAGAGTCCACTCTCCGACAAACTTCTCAACCTTTCAAACCTTCAACTTTCCAACTTTCGCCGATTCAAGCCAAAACGATCCACGGGCCTATGAATCCAAATCTAGACATACGCCCAAGTCCCAAATTAACATACAAATCTATCAAAACCATTGAAACTCCATTTCAAAGTCGCTTACACATAAGTCAACATCCGGTCAACTCTTTCAACTTAAGCTTCTAGCCTTATGACTAAGTGTTCCAATTCACTCCGAAACATCCCCTGAACCAAACCAACCACCCAAAAAAGTCACCTAACCATAAATGAACATAGAAGAAGCGATAAATGGGGGAACGGGGCTACAATACTCAAAACGATCGGCCGGGTTGTTACATTCTCCCCTCTTAAAGAATCTTCGTCTTCGAACGGGTCTAGAATCATACCCGGAGACTCAAATAGGTGTGGATACCTGCTCCGTATCCCCCCCCCGGTCTCCCAAGTAGCCTCCTCGACTGGCTGGCCTCTCTACTGAACTTTCACAAAAGGAAAACTCTTGGACCTCAACTTTCAAACATATCTTTCTAACTTTTCAAACCGATGGGCCGCGACGGGGACCTGATATCTTACTCAACCGAGTGCCAATATAACGTATTTTTTCTTATCATACTATTATAGAAAAATTATACGGAAAGGCTGTCGTGAGATAACTAGAATAAAACATGTAATACCAACTTATTCATAAGACATACGGGCCTATAAGACCAAAATGATCAGTCGTACACTAAACATAGGCCGACAAGGCCATACAATCTTTTACGTACATGACATATTTCTACAAGCCTCTAAGAATACACAATTGTCATAAAGGTCGGGACAAAGCTCCGCCATACCAATCAATAAAATGTCCTAATCATACTGACCAAATAGCAACTCCTGAGCAAATGGAGCGCACCAACATCTTATGCTGAGCTGATAGCATACTTAGAGGACTCTCAACCTATCTATCGGGACCTGTGGGCATTAAATGCAGCGTCCCCAGGCAAAAGGGATATCAGTACAAATAATATACCGAGTATGTAAGGAATGAAAATCAGTAAATAATAGACATGAGAGAAACATGGAGTAAAGGACTCGATATGTAAGTCTGAATAACTCTGTGAATCATTAATACTTATAATGTCATGAATTTGCATATAAATGTTATACCATGAATAGGTATATGCGTTCATAACCTCATCAAGCCTCTGAGGGCATCCCATCATATCATCTCGGCTACTGTGGGCAAAATCATCAATGTATACCAGCTGATCAGGTGGTGGTGCGTATATAACGTCGTAACCTTTTCCCATATCCCATATACATATACACACATACACACACACGCACACACACACACACACACACACATACATATATATATATATATATATATATATATATATATATATATATATATATATATATATATATATGCATATATAACGCCATCTGGTCATGGGTCAATGTATATATATAAATGAATGCAATGCATGAGAAGTATGTCAATAAAATCTTTCGGAATGTCATAAGACCATTATGTCTTTGATTAATATAATAAAGTAAACTTTATCCACTTACATATTTTCTGAGACCCATGAACAGATGACAGAACAATATGACACATGGGAATTAAGAACATAGGTATCTCTAGTATTTCTATGAATAGAGTTATTTATGAAAGTTGTACATTTGCTCGTTTCATTTGTATCGTATGGATCATGCCAAAGGGAAAGAAGGGATAGCCTTAACATACCTGAGCCGATTCTGTTGACAATCCCTCTAATATACGTCTTTTGCGAAAACACATAACAACGGATCGAAGTAGGAAAAACTCCGTATGATGTCCTTGAGATAGATTATACCGGGCTCCCTTAGAATTGCAACTCCCGTTGCTATTGCGTAGTAATACTTCGTATGAATTCCTTTGCTGAAGATCGTTACTTGTGAATTTGATATAAGGTGAATTCTTCCTTTGCAAATCCAAGAACTCATGTTGCTTTCTTTGTGAATTAATCGTAATCTTATATGACTTTTATTGAATTTGAGAAGTCTTTTATGGATTTTGCTAAAGCACTCATGTTGCTAAGATACAATCTCGTATGAATTGTTGAATATCTCATCATTTATCCCTTTTGAAGCCTTTCTCCATTTGAAACTCAAGGCAATTTTCATGTAGAAGTCAAGTTAATGTTGAAAGCAATTTATGTTTGCCATGGCAGATCCGTATGATCTCTTTACTAAAATGAATGAAGGAATTTGAAAGGTTCCTTATTATAGTGGTGTGGGCCCCACTTGATACGGGTTACTTGGCCAAAAACCTTTCCAAATTTTGCCAATTTTTATGTGAACTTAAGAGTCACCATTTCCCTAAGGCAAGGCTGCCACGTTAATGTTTCTTAAACTTTATCCAAAGACTTTAATTTCTTAGTTAATCTTCCCGCCAAAATCATTAAGTAACCCAATTATCCACATAGTTAATAATTATCTCAAATTACTTAAAATACTACTCACTTTTAACATACCTTATACACCTCACTATCATGGTCATGTGGTACCTTGTATGGCATAAGTCTATAAATACCGGGTATCATAGCTTGGACCGTATTTTATCCCAAATTGTCAAATTTTGATGAAACTCATTTTCTTGCATTCGCTTATCCTCTCACCTTCACAAATTTACTTATCACTTGTTTGAAATAACGTAATACTTATAATCTCAAAAATAATCTCATTCCCGATCTTACGTCGATTAACTTACGTTGACACTTCAATGTATGAAAATACGGGATGTAACATCTCATTTCTGAGCTTTCATCAATTTACTTATGGTTTACTTTCACGTACAAAACCATGGGGTGCAA
Source organism: Nicotiana tabacum (assembly GCF_000715075.1). NCBI lineage: Eukaryota > Viridiplantae > Streptophyta > Magnoliopsida > Solanales > Solanaceae > Nicotiana > Nicotiana tabacum. The sequence goes on along the minus strand of NC_134088.1, from coordinate 78,048,806 downwards.
CATCATTCCCCCCTTTGGAACATTCGTCCTCGAATGTTGACTGATGCACTTATCATTATCATAACCTATAGTTCTTGCGAACACTTTAGTACTCTTGTTGCCATCTAGGCAACTGTTCTGTGAATAAATCCAAAGTCCAGGGCAATCCCACCTTTAGGCCTCTTTCTCACACCACGGCCTATGGTCAGAATACTTCAAATCACATAACTCTTGCTACATTTTATTATGCATCCTGTACAACTCTGACCTCGTAAGTGCGCCTATGCGATTCTTCTCTCCTTCTTTCCTCCAGTTTTTAGAAATCTCTAGGCTTAACTTTGTAAACATATACAAAGCTTGACAAGATGTCCCTCTAGGCATGTATAGGTATACTGAAGTTCTTCGCGCGGTACTTTGTCGAACTTACGAATATTTCTATATCTTATTTCATAGAATCGGTTATTTATCCGCATGACTCTACTGCATCTAAGTAGGTCATACTGTACCATAACTCTTACTTCAATTTATCGTACTGAGGTCTTCTACCAAACTCCAGGTTATTCTTTCGCTGCTTATCATATATGTATAAGTCTAAGTCCTTTAATGTTTCCACATTACTGTTCATCTTAGGTATGACGGCCTAATCTTATCTCATACTTTGTGACTTTTGTCCATTCATTGTTGATTCACCACAATATTGATCTATAATCTACCACTTATAACATGAAACCTCTTACATAATCACTTGTTTTCATGGGCTTAATTCTGAGGACTTATCTATTCCCGTCACCTTCTCACTCGCCCTTTCTTATCCTTACTTCTGTCTTCCTAAAACCTTGTCGCTTTACCATACTTTAGCTTGCGACCTACACATATCTATTTATATTATTCGCAACTTTCATTCAACTTGCTTGCACCATATATTTCCTTATGTTATTCTGGAACATCAAGCGAGACATCACATCTTCTCTAACTCTTCTTTACTCTCTTAACTAGACTTCTCGATACCTAGAAACCATAGGCTGGAAGAGATGCCACTGACGATGCCTCTATCATTCTTGGATACTGAATCCCAGTGCTTCTAGCCTTCTATCCGAAATATGGACTATACATAACCTTCCGCATGTGAGTATCTCATACGTTGTTCACCTTTACCTTACTAACCTTAAAATCTAACGTCACATCTTATATCTCTTTCATAACCTCTCTTCCACATAGGTATAATTCACATCCATGACTTGAAGCTCTATTATAATACTTGCACCTCTGGTGCATACACAATCCGGTGGGAGCTTCATACTGACTTTTTATGAAGATGGTACTCTTCTAACTGGATCTATCATAGAGCCGTTATAGAATATGGCTGTTGCACTATCTCTCTTGTACCTCTGATATTAAGAGTGATTTTGTTATGTTCTCAATCACGATTTCTATAATTTTCTGGGTGCAATAATCAGACTCCTGATTTACTTAGTTGATGTAATTCTTTAGTTTCTTCTTCCTTCTGATCAGCCTTTATGTAGGCTTAAGCTATCTTCCGATCTGTGGCTCATGGTATTAGTCATTACTTTAGCCTTTCATGGGTGCTATGGAATATCCATGATACAATCTTCTAATTATTCAATCCTTTGTCTATGATCTGGACTCAATTCTTTCTTTTAACTTATACCGGAGCCTTCTACGGCTGTATGATTGTCAACATATATCTTGCATGGATAATACTCCGAAATATTAACTACGTTCATAACATAACTAACTCTGGATCATTGATTGAATAATTCCTTTCGTTCCTTCTCATCTTTCTTTAAACGTAAGCTATTACTTTTCCTGGTCTTTCTGCCCCTTTGTTGCGTGCATACTTAGCTTACCTTAGTTCCCACATATGCCAGAATATTCGTGCAACTCATATGATCTCGAATACTACTTTTGATTTTACTTCCCGTTCATTAGCCACGGCAGGTGTCACTTTCTTATAGAGTGCTTAAAATGTTGTAGTGAGACTGTTGTTACAAGACCATTTCCTCTTTAGGTCATTGTGTTTAGGTTGAAGCCTTCTTCCTTATTTCCTTATCTAGTCTTTCATCTTAGTACTTAGGGATGACCCTCTGACTCTTGTAAAGCTGCGAGCTTATTACATCATATTCCCGATAGAATTTTTGATGTTCGTACTCACCTATAATTATCCTTAGTTACTTACCTCCACACTCGTGTACTTGTACGGTTGCTTCCGAACTGAAGTTTTGACTGTCTTCCTAGTGGGACTCTCTTTTATTTCTATAACACTCATATGCTACCTTTAACTACCCCAACTCCTATTTGAATATTGCTCAAGGATCACGATGTCGTATCTGCGAGATTGAATTCCCCATGTTGGGGTTCACTATGTTTATCTTGCACAATCTGTTGATTTGTCTCTGTCCTCTTGTTTAGCCATAACTAGGCTCTTCCTAGATCAACTACTAACTACTCGTTGGCCCATTCTCATATCAATATTTCGCGTAATCTTTCTTGGGTCATCTCCTTTGTCTTAACTTATGTCTCGCACAGGCTCCTTCTCTATTAATAACATCTCAGGCAGGAACCCTTACTTTCTCTCCTTGACGTCATGTTTGCATAATGTTCTAGAATCATAAAATATCTGTAGGATTTGGATAAGTGCAATCTCATTCCTTTCTCATTTTTTATCGCATTCTTCCTTTACTATTCCATAGTTACTAGAACCACTTAATTCTGACTTAATGCGGCATCACACCATATTTCCCCCTTTAGGGGAGCACTAAGATTTAGTGCTACGCTGATCTATGTATAGATGTTTTACCTCTTCATATTTGGCATCTTCTCACATCATCGATGACCCTTACTCGCCTCGCGGTAATCCTTCTATACCAAGGATAACAAAATTCCTTACTCACGAGGGAGACACCTAGTGTAACCAACACATACAGCCCCTTGAGCTTAACTTTGCTCACATTGCTTGCTTTAGAGAAGCGTCTTCCTGAATGACCATTCTCTGAATTTCTCATGAATATTATTCTATTTTCCATTCTATTATCGCCGGAATGAAATATGAAATTCTCATGACGTCAACCATTATCAAATCACTAAGTCCCTAATTCATGTTTAGTTTATCTTGCTCACTATCCCATACAGATTTCTATTCTTCTGGGGTCTAACATTTCCTTCTGGTAGTCACGTTGGAGTCATGAACTTATTTCTCTAAGTGAGGATATGACTGTATCTCCTATACTCTTTTGTGGTCTCAAGGCCTGGCACCTCTCGTATTTTCCTTCACTTATCTATAGACTCTGTAATACTGTCATCATTATTTTTTATCTACTGTTGTCATCCATGTATCACATCTTACTCATAATGTTTCCTTAACTCTCTTCTTTTTTCCTGCTAACAATTCTGTCTATCACTTTATTCTGAAAACTCGAACAAGACATTCTTTTGCTTTTAGCTCCCCTTGGTCCATCTACTGGCTCTTCGGGTTGCCTAACATTCTTTCCCTACTAGGGACGGAAGCCACACTAAGGTAATATTTATCCCTTCCAGGATTCCAGTACCTGTCTTCGTAAAAAAAAAATGAACACTCTAGTATTCATATCTAGTTGTACTATTCTAGAATGCACCATCTGGGTGTCTCAGAAGGAGAATTATTACCACGTTTGTAATATCCTTCGAAAATGTCAGCTAACGCTAGCAATCCATCCAATATTTTGGGTTACTTTAACCCCAGCTGGATCCTGATATCCCGTCCTTCTCTTAAACTATATTTGTTGGCTCCCATGGAGCATAACTGAGATGGGTCTGACTAATTGTACATACCCCTGTTACAATTGAAGGTAACTCAAAATGCTTATATTTTTCTGCTTGAATTGTAAATACTGTTAATCTTCATTAACTGGGTACCTCGTACCCTTCTTCACCTTGCTTCTTTTACTTGTTCAAACTTGTACCTTCTAATTCTCTCGTTGCCTTTCACCATATGGGGGATGGATATTCTTAACTTAAGTCTCCTTATCAAGAAGCTTACATGCCATAGTACACACACGTTCTGCTGAAGACCTCACATTAATTCATCATAAGAATGATGCAAAATCGAGTTCCTCTGACCCAACTCTTCCACAGCCACATCCAATCTCTTACCAACTATCTTTTGGAAGTAGGTATCATCTTATTACGAATAAAATAGAATTTAGGAGTTTAAATTCTTACAACTGAGATCTATCACATGACCTAGAGTAAGAAGAAAGAGTGACAGTCCTAAATGCCCTATAGCCTTTTGCTTATAAGTGTGGTGCACAACACACCCATAAACAAGACTCTACTAGACACGGCTTGTAGACTCCCTAGGAAAGAACTGCTCTGATACCACTTTTGTCACGACCCAAACCGATAGGCCGCGACGGGCACCCGGTATCTTACTCAACCGAGTACCAACATAACGTATCTTTTCGTATCATACTATCATAAAAAAATGAGACGGAAAGGTTGTCGTGAGATAACTAGAATAAAACATGTAATACCAACTTATACAAAAGACATACGGGTCAATAAGACCAAAATGATCACTAATACACTAAACATAGGCCGACAAGGCCATACAATCTTTTACGTACATGACATATTTCTACAAGCCTCTAAGAATACACAATTGTCATAAAGGTCGGGACAAAGCCCTGCCATACCAATCAATAAAATGTCCTAATTATACTAACCAAATAGCAACTCCGGAGCAAATAGAGCGCACCAACATCTTATGCTGAGCTGATAACCTACTTGGAGGACTCTCAACCTGTCTATCGAGACCTGCGGGCATGAAATGCAGCGTCCCCAGGCAAAAGGAATGTCAGTACAAATAATGTACCGAGTATGTAAGGAATGTAAATTAGTAAATAATAGACATGAAAGAAACATGGAGTAAAAGACTCGACATGTAAGTCTAAATAACTCTGTGAATCATTAATACTTATAATGTCATGCATATGCGTATAAATGTTATACCATGCATAGGTACATGTATTCATAACATCATTAAGCCTCTGAGGGCATCCCATCATATCATCTCGACCACTGTGGGAAAAATCATCAACGTATACTAGCTGATCAGGTGGTGGTGCATATATAATGCTGTAACCTTTTCCCATATCCCATATACATATATATACATACATATATACACGTATATAATACCATCTCATCATGGATCAATGTACATGTATAAATGAATGCAATGCATGAGAAGTACGTCAGTAACTCTCTTGAAATGTCATAAAACTATTATGTATTTGATTGATATCATAAAGTAAACTTTATCCACTTACGTATTTTTTGAGACCCATGAACAGATGACAGAACAATAGGACACATGGGGAATCAAGAAGATAAGCATCTTTAGTACTCTATGGAAAGTTGTGCATTTGATCGTTTTATTTGTATCGTATGGATCATGCCAAAAGGAAATAAGGGATAGACATAACATACCTAAGCCGATTCTCTTGACAATACCTCTAATACATGTCTTTTGCGAAAACACATAAAGGCGGATCGAAGTAGGGAAATATCTGTATGGTGTCCTTGAGAAAGATTATACCGGGCTCCCTTAGAATTGCAAATCCTGTTGTTATTGTGTAGTAATACTTATGAATTCCCTTGTTGAAGATCGTTACTTGTGCTTTTGATATAAGGTGAATTCGTCCTTTGCAAATCCAAGAACTCTCGTTGCTCTCTTTGAGAATTAATCCTAATCTTATATGACTTTTATTGAATTTGAGAAGTCTTTTATGGATTTTGATAAAGCACTCACATTGATAAGATACAATCTCGTATGAATTGTTGAAGATCTCATCATTTACCCCTTTTGAAGCCTTTCTCCATTTGAAACTCAAGGCAATTTTCATGTAGAAATCAAGTTAATGTTGAAAGCAATTTATGTTTGCCATGGCAGATCCGTATGATCTCTTTCCTAAAATGAATGAAGGAATTTGAAAGGTTCCTTATTATAGTGGTGCGGGCCCTACCTGATAAGGGTTACTTGGCCAAAGACTTTTCCAATTTTTTCCACCTTTTATGTGAACTTAAGAGTCGCCATTTCCCTAAGGCAAGGCTGCCACGTTAATGTTCCTTAAACTTTATCTAAAGACTTTAATTTCTTAGTTACTATTCCCGCCAAAATCATTAAGTCACCCAATTATTCACATAATTAAGAATTATCTCAAATTACTTAAAATACTACTCACTTTTAACATACCTTATACACCTCACTATCATGGTCATGTGGTACCTTGTATGGATGGCACAAGTCCATAAATATCGGGTATTATTGCTTGGACCGTATTTTTTTCCAAATTGTTAAACTTCGACGAAACTCATTTTCTTCGATTCTCTTACCCTCTCACCTTCATGAATTTACTTATCACTTATTTGAAATAGCGTAATACTTATAATCTCAAAAATAATCTCATTCCCGAGCTTACGTCGATTAACTTACGTTGAAACTTCAACGTACGAAAATGCGGGATGTAACATCTCATTTCTGAGCTTTTATCAATTTACTTATGGCGTACTTTCACGTACGAAATCATGGTGTGTAACAGTGAACACCCGATAAACTAGGTGGCAATGCAAGCTTGTATGACACCTCTCTAATCCTCTCAAGCATCTTAAAAGGGCCAATATATCGGGGGCTCAACTTGCCCTTCTTCCCAAATCTTATCACACCCATCATGGGCTATACTCTGAGCAATACCTTCTCTCCCACCATATACGCAACATCACGAACCTTCCGATCACCATAACTATTCTGTCTAGACTGTGTTGTACGAAGTCGATCCTGAATCAACTTGACATTTTCCAAGGCATCCCGAACTAGATCAGTACCCAACAACCTAGCCTCTCCCTGATCAAACCAACCAACTGGAGAATGACACTGCCTCCCATATAAGGCCTCATAAGGAGCTATCTGAATACTCGATTGGCAGCTGTTGTTGTAGGCAAACTTTGCAAGTGATAGAAACTGATCCCAAGAACCCTCAATATCCATAACACAAGCACGTAACATCTCCTCCAAGATCTGAATGGTGCGCTCTGACTGTCCGTCTGTCTGGGGGTAGAATGTTGTGCTCAACTCAACCCGTGTACCTAACTCTCGCTCCATGGCCCTCCAAAATTGTAATGTGAACTGCGTTCCTTGATCAGAAATAATAGACACCGGCACATTGTGAAGACGAACAATCTCACGAGTATAGATCTCAGCCAACCGCTCTGAAGAATGGGTAGTCACAATTGAAATGAAATGTGCGGACTTAGTCAACTGGTCCACAATCACCCAAACCGCATCAAATTTCTTCAAAGTCTGTGGGAGCCCAACAACGAAGTCCATGGTAACATGCTCTCATTTTCACTCGGGAATCTCAAGTCTCTGAAGCAAACCGCCCGACCTCTGATGCTCGTACTTTACCTGTTGATAGTTCAAGCACCGAGCCACCCTCTACTATATATTTCTTCATTCTTCACCACAAATAGATCTGTCTCAAGTCCTAATACATCTTGGCGACACCCGAACAAATGGAATACCGCAAACTCTGGGCCTCCTCAAGAATCAACTCACGCAACCCATCCACATTGGGCACACAAATCCGACCCTACATTCTCAACACCCCATCATCTCCAATAGAATCCTTCTTGGAATCACTGTGCTGCACTATGTCCTTAAGGACAAGTAAATGGGGGTCGTCATACTGACACCCTCTGATGTGCTCATACAAAGAAGACCGAGAAACCACACAAGCTAGAACCCGACTAGGCTTCGAAACATCTAACCTCATGAACTGATTGGACAAGGCTTGAACATCTGATGCTAGCAGTCTCTCGCCAACTAGAATATATACAAGGCTACCCATACTTACCGCCATTCTACTTAGGGCATCGACAACTACGTTAGCCTTCCCAGGATGATACAAAATGGTGATATCATAGACTTTTAACATCTCCAACCATCACCGCTACGTTAAATTTAGATCATTCTGCCCTAACAAGTGTTGTAGATTCCAATGATCTGTAAATACCTCATAAGACACGCCGTAGAGATAATGCCTCCAAATCTTCAATGCATGAACAATGGATGCCAACTCCAAATCATGAACGGGGTAGTTCTTCTCATGGGGTTTCAACTGGCGTGAAGCATAAGAAATCACCCCACCCTCTTATATCAAGACACACCCGACACCAATCAGAGAATAATCACAATACACCGTATATGAACCCAATGCTGAAGGAAAAACTAGAACTGGAGTTGTGGTCAAGGCCGTCTTGAGCTTCTGAAAGCTCTCACACACATCAGACCACCTGAATGGAGCACTATTCTGGGTCAATCTAGTCAAAGGTACAGTAATGAACGAGAAACCCTCTACAAAACAGTTATATTATCCATCCAAGCTAAGAAAAGTCCGAATCTCAGTAGCTGAAGACGGTCTGGACCAACTCTACACTACCTCAAATTCTTCGGATCCACCTTGATCCCCTCACTGGATACCACATGCCCCAATAATTCCACATAATCAAGCCAAAACTCACACTTAGAGAATTTAGCACAGAGCTTCTTCTCCTCAAGATCTAGAAAATAATCCTCAAATATTGCTCATGATCCTCCTGGTTGTGTGAGTAACCAGTATATCATTAGCGAATACTATGATAAAAGAATCAAGATATTGCTAGAATACATTGTTCATCAGATGCATAAATGATGTTGGGGCATTGGTCAGCCCAAACTACATCACAAGAAACTCATAGTGACCATAGCGTGTCCTGAATGTTGTCTTCAGAATATCGGAATCCTGAATCTTCAACTGGTGATACCCAGACCTCAAATCAATCTTAGAGAACACTCTATTACCCTGAAGCTGGTCAAATAAGCCATTAATGTGCGGTAGTGGGTACTTGTTCTTAATTATAATTTTGTTCAACTGCCTGTAATCAATGCACATCCGCATAGTACCATCCCTCTTCTTCACAAATAGAACCGGTGCACCCCAAAGCGATACACTAGGCCTAATGAATCCCTTATCAAGTAGTTTCTAAAGTTGTTTTTTCAATTCCTTCAATTGTGCTAGTGCCATACGATACGGAGGAATAGAGATGGGCTGAGTACCTGGAACCATATAAATACCAAAATTAATGTCCTTGTCGAGCAGCATGCCCGGCAGGTCTGCAGGAACACATTCGGAAAGTCTCTCACTACTGGAACGGACTCAATGGTAGGAGTATCAGCACTAACATCCCTCACAAAGGCCAAATATGATAGACATACCTTCCCAACCATCCATTGGGCCTTCAAATATGAAATCACACTACTGGGAACATAGTACAAAGATCCTCGCCACTCAATCCTAGGCAATCCCGACATTGCCAACGTCACAATCTTAGTATGAAAATCCAAAATAGCATGACATGGTGACAACCAATCCATGCCTAAAATCACGTTAAAATCAACCATACTAAACAGCAAGAGATAAACCCCATTCTTTAATCCCACAATAGTCAACACACACGACCGATACACACGGTCCACAATAATAAAATCACCCACCGGTGTAGATACATGAACATGCTTAACTAAAGAATCATGGGCATATCCAAATAGCGAGAAAAGTACGATGATATATACGAATAAGTGGAACCAGGGTCAAATAATATGAAAGCATTCTTGTGGCACACGGAAACGATACATGTGATCACTGCGTCTGAAGCAACTATCTCTGTCATGGCAGGAAAAGCATAGCATCGAGCCTGACCACCACCTGATCGACCTCCTCCTCTACGGCGACCTCGAACTACCTAACCTCTCTGCTATACTAGACCTCCCACGAGACGGAGGCAATACCTCCTCATATGCCTAACTCTCCACACTCGTAGCAACACTGATCTACAAATAGCGGCGGGGACTGAACCGGACCCCGAGAACCAGAAGAACCTAGTACAAACAAACCTTGTACTAATGGAGCACGGGATAAACTCTGAGCTGGGAGGGCACTAAAATATAACTGGCCCCGACGAGCACTGTATGAACTATGACTAGCTGATGCACCGCGATGAATTGAGCGAGCCATCTGAGCGGCCTTATAAGGATGACCCCTACTATGATGGGACTTTCCTCCAGATGAGGCACTGCTGAAACCACCTGAACTACGAGGCCTCTTGGCCTCCCTCTCTTCCCGCTCTTGACTGCGAACAAACTCTAAGAATCTTGTAATATCAACCACCTCGTCAAAACTCACGCCCGTCACAACCTCCCGAGCCATAATAAAACGTAATCTATAATTGAGCCCATCGATGAACCTCCTAATCCTCTCCCTCTCAATGGGATCCAACCATACCGCATGATGAGACAACTCTAAAAATCTCATTTCATACTGAGTCAGTGAAATACCCTCTTTGCGTAGCTACTCAAACTGCCTACGCAACTCCTCTCTATGAGTCTATGGAACAGACTTCTCTAAGAAGAGGACTGAGAACTTATGCCACATAAGTGGTGCAGCGCCGATTGGCCTGCTCAACTCATAGGCCTCCCACCATTTGTAGGTTGCCCTCGTCAGCTGAAAAATAGTAAATGAAACTCCACTAGTCTTTAGAATACCCGATGTGCGAAGGATCCGCTGGTACCTATCTATAAAGTCCTGGTCATCCTCTGACTCGGCCCCATAGAACTCTAGAGGCTTAGGCTTCCCAAACCACTCTAGTCTCTTCTGCTCCTCATCACTCATGGGTGGGCCAACCTAGGCCCGAGCAGCTGCAACCGGCTGTGCTGGTAGTACCCTCGGTGTTTGGAGGCCCTGAGCTACCTGCTCTGGAGTACGGGCGGCGGGAGTCTAAGCATCTCTCCCAGCTTGAGAAGTGGCTGGTACAGCTGGAGCTGAGATAGCTTGAGCCAGGCTCATGCACACAGTCAAAATCTGGGCTAAGGCCTCCTGAAGGCCTAGGATCATAATGGGCACAACTGGTGCCTGAGCTGGCCCCACCGTCTCAACAACATCTGGTATATGCTCCTTAGCTAGAGCAACCGGTGGCTCCACATGTGCTTCTCTAGCTATAGTACGAGTCATACCTCGGCCTCTACCGCGACCCTAGGTGGTGGTACTGGTGGTCGTCCGCCTGATCCGGTCGCACGTGTCCTCACCATCTATGAGAGAATACAATAATAGAAGCTCAGTTTCCGAAATCAACAAATCCGCACAATAATAGTACAAGAAAGTGAAGTTTCCTAATGGTCTGCTAGCCTCTCGAAGATAAGTACAGACGTCTCTATACTGATCCGCAAGACTCTACTAAACCTGCTTATGACTCGTGAGATCTAAGCAACCTAGTGCTCTGATACCAACTTGTCATGACCCAAAATCCCAACATGTCGTGGTGGCGCCTAACACACTTGCTAGGCAAGCTGACAATCACATAATAACTGAAATACATGTCGTGATGGCGCCTAACACACTTGCTAGGCAAGCCGACAATCACATAATAACTGAAATTTGAATAAAACATATTTTAATAAACTTAACAACGGAAAATCTCATAAATGTCAACTGAACTCTACTACAACTATCCCAAAACCTGGTGTCAACAAGTACATGAGCACTACTAAGTATCAACATAGACTGAAACTCTAGTACAACTGTCAAAGTAATAGAACAGTACTGAATAAATTAAATGGAAGGAGAATCAAGGTCTGTGAGCGTCATAGTAGCTACCCAAGTTTCCGAGAAAGTACTAGCAATGATCTAGAAATCACCACATCCAGATGTACCTGGATCTGCACACGAAATGCAGAGTATAGTATGAGTACAACCGACCTAATGTACTCAATAAGTAACAGAACCAACCTTGGGCTGAAAGCAATGATGAGCTTAGAAAGACACAATCAGAACCAATATAATAACAACACAGGTATAATATTGACAATGAAAGTAAATAACCCAGAAAGACATCCATATTCAACTTGTTCATGATACGAAAAGTTAGACATGCTTTCAAGTTCACAATTTAAGACCAACACTGATAATAACATGTCATGTATAGCTAGCATGAGCAATGGAACATCTCTATGCCTACATGTCAAATATCCATGTCAATGTAAGGTATCACAATGATAATCCTAGTTACTCACATTCTTAGAGTACAAAATCGGTCTATCTCAATGCCCACTCATTACACACATAATCACTCAACATTGTACGGGTACCTGGCATCAATGCCCCTCACCTAAGCACGTGTAGATATCACTATGCATGTGCTCACTACTAGTGTGTCAGACAACGGAGAGGCAGATCTCTCCCAAGTGCTAATATAAAGCCTATAAGGCCTGCTGCGACATGCAACCCGATCCATAATATTAAATAAGCCCATAGAGCCTGTTGCAGCATGCATCTCAATCGACAATAACACTCACAATCTGAATCTCAGGCCCACCTCAGTCATCAATCTCTTAAGTCTCAAGGGCTCACAATCTCATACCACTCAGCCCAAACAATAACAACATGTAATGTAATAATGAATGATAACATAGATTGAGATATGATATGCAAATGAAGAATCATGACTGGGTACATAATTGTAGTTAAAGCAGATAAATCAAAATAGTAGAATTAACCTCATTTAGGTCTAAACCAAATAAGCATATAGCCTAAACAAAATCTCTAACATGAATCACAGTCCAATTACTCTAACAGGTAAGGATTTCACGAATAGAACAAGGCTAGATAACAACACCGTACAAAAGAATCAATTAGATCATGATTACTTCGGTGCACGCCCACACACTCGTCACCTAACATGTGTGTCACCCCTACACAAGACAATAACACATTTTCCAGGGATAGATACCCTCAATTCTAAGTTTAGAAGTGTTACTTACCTCAAAGTGCACAACTCAATACTCCAACAACCCCTTGTCTCGTGAATCGGCCTCTGAACTACTCGAATCTAGTCACAACAACTTAATATAATAATACAAGCTATAGGAAACAATTCCATACGATAAAACTAAGATCTTTAACTATAATCAAAAAATTAACCAAAAAGTCAACCCTAGACCCACGCCTCGAAACCCGATAAAATTCACAAATTCCGAACACGTATTCAATAATGAGTCCAATCATACCAAAATCATCCAATTTCAACCACAAATCTACCCTTATATCCCCAAATCTTACTCTCTAATACATAGACCAAAAATCTCCTAAACTTCACCTCAAACACACATAATCTAGGTATAAAAATAAAAAGAATTCAATATTTATGGACAAAAGTGATCAAAAGTTTCTTACCTCTTGAATTGTAGTGAAATCCCTCTAAATATCATCCCTAGCCAAGCTCCACAAGTTCAAAAATAAGAGAAAATTTGAAACCCTCATTTAAGTCCTTCTGTCCAGGCATATCGCATATGCGGACTCAAAAGTCACACTTGTGGTTCCGCTTCTGCGAAGTCCACTAGAAACATGATCTACCGCTTTTGCGGGTCTGTGCTTACGGTCCATCTTGCTCTACTATGCATCCACACCTATGGAATACATCCGCATCTGCGGTTCCCAGTCCATCCAGTCCAAATCTGCTTTTGCGGAATCTCTTATGCACCTGTGGACCCGCAGATGCAGAACATACCTCGCATCTGCAGCCACTGCCTAGCCTAGCCAGCCTCTGCACCTGCGATAAGCCTGTCGCTTCTGCGACTTCACACTTGCGGCCCAATTCTCACAGGTGTGACCACACCAAGCATCAAAAGAATTCGGCCAAGTTCTTAAGTCCAAAACTAATACAAAATCAATCTGAATCACCCCCGAGGCCCCCGGGACCCCATCCATACAGCATCCTAAAATATGATATGAACTTAGTCAAAGCCTCAAATCACATCAAACAATATCAAAAATACGAATCACATCCAATTCAAGCCTAACAAATCTAATGAATTTCCAACTTCTAAAACCAATGTCGAAACCTATCAAAGCAACTCCGATTGACCTCAAATTTGGTACACACGGTCATAAATGACATAACAGACCTACTCCAACTCCTAGACCAAAATCCGATCCCGGTATCAATAAAATCCACTCTCGGTCAAACTTCTCAATCTTTCAAACCTTCAACTTTCTCTGATTCAAGCCAAAATGACCTACGGACCTTTGAATCAAAATACGGACATACGACCAAGTCTAAAATCTCCATACGAAGCTATTTGAACCATCAAAACTCTATTCCAAATTCGTTTACATATAAGTCAACATCCGTCCAACTCTTTCTATTTAAGCTTCCAACCTTGGTACTTAGTGTCCCAATTCACTCTAAAACATCTCTTGAATCAAACCAACCACCCCCAATGAGTCACATAACCATAAATGAACATAGAATAAGTGATAAATGGGCAGAACGGTCTACAATACTCTAAACAATCGGCCATCGTTACACTCTACTACTGCAAATTAAGGTCCTTCTATTTGAACAGGTGCTAGAGACTCTGATGGCCGGTATAGACCTCACATGGAATGTCATACAGATAGTTCCTTCAAATATTCAGCGCGTGAACAATGGTTGCTAACTCTAAATCATACACAAGGTAATTCTTCTTAGAACCTTCAACTGTCGAGATGCGTAGGCAATCACCTTTCCGTCATGTATCAATACCATGCCACGTCCAATACATGCATCACAATACACAGTGTAAGATCCTGAACTTGTAGGCAACACCAACACTGGGGTTGTAGTCAATGTAGTCTTGAGCTTCTGAAAGCTCACCTCACACCTGTCAGACCATCTGAAAAGAGCACCCTTATGCGTCAACTTTGTTACACCCCGTACTTTCATGTTAGAATATGTCTTAAGTGAATCAATATGAGTTGGAGAGTTTAAGGATCTTTACAAAGATAATAATGGGTTGATACACGTGTTAATGAAGTATCGTGCGGGTTGGAGGCTAAACGAATCAAAGATGTTATAACCTATACTGTTGGAGTAGTACTAGGAGTACTTAATAACCTAAGGAGGTTGTGTTATAAGGTATTTGAATTATATAATATTCGTATGTTAAGTTTTGAAGTCAAGAAAGCTGTAAAACAAAAGTCGATAGAAGTTATTGCAAGTTACATTCATAATTCTACTAAAATTTATGTCTAATGTCACTGAACCTTTCTCTCAATGTAATAGAAGCACGTGCACTTGTGACACCAAATTCTGGGATGGTATTTAGATTCAATTATTTTAAGGGCTGATTCCGGAAGAGTTTATGCCCGGAACAAAAGGCTATCATACAAAAATACAACCGAAGCCATATCTAATTCGACGCAAAAAGAATTAACTTTGCGCGATACTTAAGAAAAAGTCTTCTTCATTTATCAAAATGCCAAACGAAATAAGTACAAAAATCCAAATAAAAACAACAAAATAAAGGAAGAAAAATCTAAACATTATCGCCGCCAGAACTTGGGGGGAAAGAGGCATCTACGCTCCCCCCGGGAAGTGGATATATCAGCCGCCGTTTTAGGTCCTAGACCATCATCACTGACATCTTCATTCTCTTCAACTTCACCCTCGGTTCCCGAATAATCGGAACCGGTGCTCGAATAGTCAGTTGCAGTAGGTTGAGCAGGGAGGCATTCTCGAGCAGTTAACTCTAGCGCTCGGGCATTGGCGATGCAGCCTTCAATATTATTGATGCCCGCTTTGGCCTCCTCCAAGGTTTTTCTCCTCATATGATACATTGTATATGTCTTTTTAAATACGAGGGAATCTTTTTGGAACTAGAGCTTTGACTTAAGCCTGTCAACCTCGGCCTGGAGACCATCCCTCTCGGATCTTGTGGCGCCAAGGCTAAAATCAAGATCACGGATTGTAGAAAAGTGGAGCCGGTTTTGATCCATGATATTGTTGAATATCTCTCTTCCATCCTGGCGCTATTCTCCTTGGCGGCATCAGCCTCCTCGGCTTTGGAGCTCAAGACTGCCTCCAAATTGTTCAACTGTTCAATGGAGGCAGACTCACGCTCAACAGTAGCAAGAACAACATCTTGAAGTTCAACCCACTTAGCCTTAGCGCCTTGAAGTTGTGCATGTATCTGAGTGGATTCTTGACTTTGGACCATCGCCTCCTGCTCACTTTACTGCAATCGGGCCTCAAGCTCGCCTGCTACAACAGCCTTTGCCTCCAGCACCGGAAGACGAGCAGTAAGTTGGTCCCTCTCAGCCAATAGTTGACCCCGTTCGAACATAAGTCCTTATTTATCAAGGATCAATCTCTGAAGGCCTTCGAAAGTAAGGAAGTTGTCCTGCAAAAATATATATTGAAGTTAGAAACCTCGTCACATCAGATAAGTAAAAAACAAGCAATAAGAGAGAAAGTACGATACCGCTACCGCATTATGCATGGCGTTATTCAACATGCAGTCCCTATAAAATGAGAGATTTTATTATTATCCTTCTCTGAAGCCAGCAGCTTCAGGTAGTTGGAATGTTCCACCGGCTTGGACAGTAGATGGCACCCCTCCGAAACTGAGAAAGTGACATTCCTCCTTCCTCGGGGACTTAGAGAAGGGGGAGAATAATTGCGTCCCAGATTCCCGTGGTCAGGAGACTGGGGAGGAGAGGTACCCTCTTCTCGGGCTTCTATGGTCGATGGAAGGGATACAGCAGATGCTGATGGCGAAGGCGCGATTGGTGTAGAGGGGCATGGAGTTGTTGGTGTTGAAGCAGCTGCAACAGGAGCAACGCTGATTATTGGTTGTCCCTCAACCAAAGACAGAAAAGGCCCGAGGTCCGAACTCCTTGGACCAGAAGTAGCAATAGGGACATGACAACTGGGAGTTGGAATTATTTATCAGATCTATCTTGTCCCACAGTGCTTGGACCTCTTCATCAGTCGGTTCTAAAAGCTCTGCTGGTTGAGCATTCGGTTGAACTGATGAAGATCTTTATCTCTGTATAAGGGAAGCCTCTTCATCACTAGCTTCCCCATCATCTTAAATGACCATTGTGGCTACGACCATCTCAGTTATGGCCTTCTTCATTTTCTTATTTTTATCCCCAGCCGAGGAAGAGCGCCTTCATTTTTATTGCTTGCTCTCTGGCTAGGGACTCCAAGAGAAAGTTCCTCTACCGGAAGTAGGACCGAGGGCTCCTCGTCGAGCGAGAGCACTTTGTAACAATCTTGCAGCCTCTACGGGGTCGGCCAAAACCTCGACCTCTAGGCTGGTGACAGAGTCCTGCGGGAGTCCTGAATCAAGCAAAAAAAAATATGGTTAGAAAATTTACTTATGTACATATAGAGGCAGAAGGTAGAATGACCCAGTTTACCATGGTTCTTGGAATTCCACCCATATTTGGTGGCCATCTCCTTTTACCGACATGTTTCTGGAGTTGTAATATCCAGAATCTTTTGAACCCATTGGTCCAGGCCTTGAACCCTTGGTGGTCTCTACCAAGTAGCTAAAAAACATGAACAAAATACAAACTAACGTGAACGATTCCATGATTCAGGGAAGGATGGAGTTGTGACCGGGATGATATCCCTGGTAGCAATGATGACAAATCGCTCCATTCATCCTCTGTCACTGTCATCATCCACACTGGTGAGAAGGGTGTGGTAGCCACCCTTGCTAAAATTTATTACTCCCCCATAGAAGATTTTGAGGAGTAGAGATTTATCACGTGTGCCATGGTTAGGGTTTCCCAGTCTCCATACACAGTAGGTAAAGACATGCCACTGTTTGCTAAACAGAAGGGTCCATTTATGCCAAGCAGGCCTGGTATCGTTTGCAGAACTCCAAGATCACGAGTTCAAGCCCCCCGCTCAAAGAAAGCGAGCCGAAAGTGAAGAGATATGTATAGATATATGTAAAACCTTCCTTGGAGAAGGTAACCCGCTCTATCTGGTCAAGAGAAATGATGTTAAGGTCCAGACAATCACAATCTTCCTTCACAATAGGAATACTGGAAGGCCGAATAGAGGAAGGATACCTTCTAACATCACAAGTCCGTGGGTTTGTGGAGGGAAACTTCCTTTAGAAGTCATTGACGATGCTCAAATGTTTGATTATGATGTTGCTTACCGTAGGACGATTGGCTTCGACATCAATATCATTATCTTTGCTTCTCTTCGGTCCTCCACCAAAGAGAAGTCCAGAGTTCTCAAAAGACTCAGCAAAAAAAGCCATAATAATAAGAAGATGATGGAGTTTATAGAAGAAAACCGGAGAGAGATGAAAACAGAAAAAAGTTAAGTGCAAAGAAGATAAAGAACTTATGAAAATTTTGGAAGTGAAAGAGGTAAAAAGATGAGTATAAGTAAGGATATAGATGACAAAAATCGTGGCCATGATTACCTCGAGAACCGGCAAATATATTGCTGAATCGTGAGGTAACACGCATTCGAGGTATTAAATGCGAGAAGACGCGTGTCCTATAAGGCCTCAGAGACTGTTTAGAAGGGTTTCAGAAGATTTAACGCCAAGAAAGGGATCTTCACCAACTTCTCGGTGATATAAAGTCATGCCACTAGAAAGTAGGGAGACTATCTATATAGGGTAAAATTAGTTTATATTAAATGATCGAATGGTAGCGTGATACGTGGAACCGGAGATAGTCAGAAGACAAATCAAGTAAAAATCAATACCGGGAACAACAACTGCAGTTGGCATCGGATAGACCCCGAAGGGAGCACAATCGTCGTGAACGGATCCAATATTTGCCACCGGATGACATTCAATGTAAAATATTCCCTAGCATTAAATGGGCAGTCATTGCAGTGAATATTTGCATTTATGGCCTGCCATTACATATTCATTAATGGCCTCTTTATTGTCATTTAAGAGGGGCTTGATTCTAGGATCTTGTTTCCCTAGGTATGGCTATAAATAGTAGTTTCAACAGCCATTGTAGGGGACACAGAATTCTTGGCAAAACTTATACTGCATTTTATTCTCAAGCTCAATCAAATAACTTTATTTGCTGTTTAACTTTGTTCTTATTTCTGTCCTCAGAGGCATTGCTCCCGGAGGCAGGCTTGTCTTTTCTTTCGATTCTAATCTCTAAGTCTTATTTTTAACCTAGTTTATTTATTATTTTGGATCAAATTAGTTCGCTTGTCTATAAACCACGTAACAAATTCAACTGTATCGTTTTACGAGTAAATAGATTCTTTTATGTGGTCCTATATATAACGGCCTTGTAACTCATATTAGATAAAAACTTAGAAGACTAAATGTTTTTCTCTCAATATTCTTTTCATCTTTTAAATATTTTCGTATTTTATTGTAATTTTATAATACTAATTTCTCAATCGAAATTAATTTTAAGAAAGAATCAATTGAACTGGTTTCTGGTATCAATATGGAATAACCAATATGATCCACATCCTTTGATTGTAAAATTTCATGGGACAACTTATTTGGATGCTTTATTTAAGCTATATCAACTTTTATTTTCAAAATATTTAAATGAAAGCTAGTGTCAGCAAACTTTAGACACAAATGTTCCTCCGCTTCTTGTTGTACTATAGTGTGTTTCGAATGTATTGTACAATAATTGAAGTACAATGCTTGAAGAAGTAGGTTTTGAATTTCGAATATAACAATAAAATTAAATTAAGTGAGTGTTTGTCACGACCCGAAATTTCCATCTTCGGGACCGTGATGAGGACTAACATTTAAATTGCTAGGCAAGCCAACTTTAGAATAATATAATCTATTTTAAAATAATTTTTAAACTTATTAATAACAAAGAAATAAATACGTAAGTAAAGTCTGGACTCTGCGTTTCATGCCCGCAGGTCTCGATAGTTAGGTCGAGAGTCCTCCAAGTAGGCGATCAGCTCACCGGAAGATATTAGTGCACTCAATTTACTCCGGAGTTGCTTGTTTGGTCAGTATGATTTAAATGTGTATGGTTTGGTATGGCGGGGATCTGTCCCGAACTTTATGATAATTATGTACTCTTAGAGGCTTGTAGACATATGTCGTGTACGTGAAAGATTGTACGGCCTTGTCGGCTTATGTTTTGAGTTTATAAATGATGGCGTTGGCCTATTAGGCCCGTATGTCACGTGTATATGATGATGTAATAAGAAAGATACGTTGCGTTGGTACTCGATTGAGTAAGGTACCGGGTGCCCGTCACGGTCCATCGGTTTGGGTCGTGACATCATTGGTTTGTTTTGTGAGTTGAATTGGATGATTCCTTAACATTAGAAGGGTTATTCTCAACATCTAGGTTAGAAACAAGGATAATGGCTCTAGAGTTAATTATCACATTTTGTGGTTCAGTGGATGAAGATGGCGTTCCATATCTTCTGAGGTGGTTGGATTGCAGGTTGATAATTAAATTCAAGTTGGTTTAGAGGAGATATAGATTTACCTTGTGCACTCAAGTGGGTGGGAGAATTGGTTGTGGCATTATCTCGAGAACCTGGAGCAGCAAGTTCTTCAGTTGTGTGTTCTTGCATGTTGAGATACCTTTCTGGTGCCAGAATTGGAGCCATGGTTTTATCCCCAGTCATATGTCGAAGCAACAACTTCTCATTGCCAGAGAATGTTTGCTCAGATATTTGTTTGGTTTGCTGTGTTTTAGGTGGAGAAGACTCTCCATGGCTTGAAGATATCTGTTTTGGCCCAATCGCGAGTTGGTGATTTTCGTCGGAGCCCATTCGATTAGTTGCTACAGCTTTTGTTCCACCATCTTTGATAACCATAGCAGCTGGGGAACTAGTGATTATTGTGGCAACAATAGGATTGTGCATGTTTTTTTCTTTTTCCAGTGGCTTACCACCACTGGACGGCAGGGAAGCGGCCATTTCAACAATACACATAAGGGTTTATAGAGTCGCCTGAAATCACTTTGTACAGAGAGAAAAATTGGGGTGCTCAACCAATTCGATTTATACAAAGAAGGGTTAATATTAGTTAGAGATAATATCCAAAAGATAAAGATGCCGGTGTCAAGGCAAAATAAATAGTGTGTTCTATCCGGGTGGTAAGGAATATGAGTAATGATAGAAGTATTCAATGATCCAAAAAGATGGAATATATCATTAAATAATAGTAAGTAGCAATAAATAGCATTTAAGTAAATAAAACATGTGAGTCACCCGAAAAGGGATGAGATCACTGGTTATTCTTTCTGACAATGATGAATGATTAATTAGCCTTTGAACACTTGGGTTGTTCTTGGATCCGGTGGAAATGCTAGGCAAGAATCTTGCTAAAAAGTTTATTTTTGTATATATACGATAAGACCAGATTCTCTCTATAAAATCAATGTGTTCTTTACAAATTAATATCTCATATCCCCTATCATTGTGTCTCTTTCTATTTATAGGGAACATGTTCCTAGAAACCCTAATAGTATAAGTGCATAGAATATCCACTAGAATATTCGCTTTAGTGTCCTATCTTGAAACTAGCCGTTACAACTATGTCAAGGGTGTTCGACTTCGACCTCAAAGATTGATGACTACTCGACTTTAATCCTTGTTGACTCTTTGACCACAACCTTCATTGTTTCTTAAACCACTTCGACCTTGGGCAGGTCTCTATGGGAGCCGCACTGGCGACACATAGCGGCCTATGAATGCCTCACTAACACTATCATGACTTGAGCTTTTTAGACTTTGCAGGGCCCGTTCATTGAGGTCGACTTAGCGGGCAAGTTTGATGAGCGGATTATGTCATTGGTGGTCGAGCTTATCAAGCGCACCATACATGTCGTGGTTGTTGTGACGAACGGCCGATGTGGCCCTCCGTGAGCCGTATATTTCAAACTTGCTTCGAGTTTCCCGGGTGATTTGTTAGAGTTATCCTGTCCAAGGGTTAGGATGACATCATGACTTCCTATGTCATTATGATGCATATTCCCGATACGTAGCTTCATTTCGTATGTGACTCTTTATTAGACCTGATGCTTCAGTTTTGATGCCAATCATGATGAACCGTTTTCAGTTTCGGTGCCATGACTTTTATAAATAGAGATTCTTGAACCTGGTTTTGAAGTTTAAATCTTCTAACGTTTCGAAGCGCCAAACCTCTCTCATGTTTTCTTCTTCTCCGAATCTCCTTTCTCTGATTCATTGACTTGCCCCATTTTCATTCTCTCCTGTTTGTTACTTTCCTCCATTACCTTGAATCATGTCAAACGTATCTTTTGATGCTCGCGAAGGGAGTCATGTTGATCCCTTAGCTGTGGTATTTCCCTCCCATTGGGAGAGCCCTTTCACCATTATTGAGGATGAAGCCTTTTTGTCGGTGGAAGAAATAATACCGTGTAATCCCGACTCCAAGTTTGACCTTACCAAAGTACCAAACCCCGCGCCTAGAGTCTTTAAATTGACGATGACGCCTAAGGAATTGGCGGAATGCAAGGTCAAATTCGGTCTTCCAAACCATGTCGAGCTGATCCCGGCCGAAGGGGATGTGGTACAGGTCCATCGCCCTGGATACTGCGCTCTTTATGCCTACCCCTTCCTCATCGGCTATTTTTCCCCCTCCTTCCGTTGGTGGAAGAATTTTGTGGTCACTACGGCGCTGCCCTGCTCAGCTTGTGCCGCACGTCTACAAGGTTATCAAGATGCTGACTAAGTTTGCCAAGTTGGCTGGGGTCGAACTGATGTTGCAGCAATTAGCACATCTATTCGTCCCTAACTTCTATAGGGTAACGATGCTAAACCTTCACCACCGAGGAGGCAAATGTTTGGTAGTGAAGATAGATGACAAAGCCAATCGTCAATTTGGCTTAACTTCATCTTCGTCGAAACCGAGGACGTCGTGACCAATGTTAATGGCTTTCCTGAGGCTTGGAACTACACTCGTGAGTGTCATGTTTCTTTCTGCTTTTGTTAGGTTCTGAATTCTAATTTCCCGCTTTCCTCTTTTGCAACCAATAGCCATCCTCCTCCTTTGGTAGCTCACATCTCTGACTGGGTCGAGCGACTCCTCCCCCATATCGTAGGAATCCGTGATTGGCTGAGTTTTTTCAAGATATTCAAACATGATCTACCCTCGACAGGTAATTTCTTTTCTTTGATCGTGGTCGTTCCACTTCCCATTATGTGTGGATTCGTTTTGCTAACTTGATGTTGTGTCTTTTTCTCAAGCATGGAATCTTCTCGGAGGAGCTGGGCACTGGTGCCCTCTTTCCGAAGGACGGCTGCTGCGCCTTCAGCTTCTACCCCTGTTTCTACGGCTATGTCTTCCATACCGGTCTCAACCTCAGCTGCCGCAGTCTGATAGCCCATCTCTATTCCATCTGCTGCTTTTGCTCCTCAACTCTTTTCACTAGTTGATGAGGACGAAGTCTCTCATAATGATGGTGGTCTAATGCCTCGTAAGAGGAGAGTCGTAGATGCAGGAGAAGAGAGGTCGGTAGCCGTCAATTTGAGGGATTGTGGCTTTGTTCTTCGAGAGACGGCCACAATGCACATTGGAGAGAGCCCTAAGGCAGGTCCCGAGGCCTTGCACTTGGAGGAGACAAGCATGTGTCCTGTGGGGACATGGTCGAAGGCAAGGTGCATAATGACGGCCTTTCACTTCCGAGCCACGAAGAGGCCTCATCTTCTGAGGTCGCGATAGACGTCCCTTCTGTGACTGATGATAAATAATAGGTCATTGCTGTAGTGGATATTGGATCTGACTCAGAGAAAATAGTCCCTTCCCTCAGTCCTCTTTGTTCTGAAATTGAGGATACGACCCTCAAGACGATAGACGACAACACCCTGTCGAATAACATTGTTGGCCTTGCTCTCCGGGTAAGTACAACTGTGGTCCGTTCTTTTTCTTATGTTTTGCTTTCTTTTGTAAGCTCTAATTTCTTTTCTTCATTTTGCAGACGGTTATTTTAGAGATCGAGGGTGCTCCCCGATAGAAGAAACATAAAGATATTTATGTGAAGTTGAAGGACAAGTATTTTAAATGTCTTGCAAAGTATCGGAAGCTCCGGTGTCGGCTCCGTGAAGGCGACGATGTATGCCAGTTGAGGGATGACTTGAAGGAGAGAGACGAGGAGCTGATGTGGGTTGTGGAGAAATGCAGCATCCTGGAAGGGACGTTGAGGAACAAAGAGGAGAAGTTTGATCTTAGCAGGGGCATAGAAGCCCAATGTAGTGATATCCAAGCCCAAGTGGTCCTGCTACGAGGCTAACTCGAAGAGTATCAATTCATGGCTGAGGCTCTTAGTGGCGAGGTCGCCGAGAAGCAAGAGGATCTAGAGAAGGCAGAGTCAGCTCGATCGGAAGCTCAAAGGAAGGCGGAGTCTCTTGAAGTGGCAAACCGAACTCTTCATTCTGAGTGAGAAAATGATTTGTTGACAGCGAGGCTTAAAGAAGAACGGCTTGATGAAAGGATTGGGGAGTTGGAGAAAGAGACCTCTAATCTTTATGATCGGGTTGCTGCTTTGGAGGCCGAGAAGGCCGAACTTCTAGCACGGCCTACTTCATATACGGCTTCTGGCTTCCCCAACGTTCCTTATGAGTTCTATGAAGTGTGGATTCACGCCGAGGCCTGATTGGATATGCTTCGTGAGTTGCACATGGCGGGTTCTGTTCCTGCCACAGAATTTGAGGATGCTCAAGTCAAGGCTCGCCAGGCTCGGATTGCTTGTGGCTATGTCCCAACCACGCCTCGTCCTGGTGAAGAAGAGGAGGATGATGAGGATGCTATAGACCGCCTTGAGGACGAGGCCTGGTATTATTCCATATACCCTCCGAGAGAGGATGGAGCGGCCGTTGAAGGTCAGGCCAATGAGGGTGTCGCGGGTCGTGATGGTAGTGGGCAGTAGTAGTTTTTTGTTTTTTCTATCATTTTTGTGTATTTTTGCTGGCATCTTCAAGAGCCTTTGCAAGAAACCTTTGTTTACAAATATCAGAGTAGGTTTTTGCTTTCATTTGCACCTTTATTGTTTGTTGTAATTTGTTTCTGTACTTTGCGTGTTTTGCTCCTTCATACTTTTGTCATTGTCCATGTATATATCAAAGTTTATTGAAAACGTGGCCGATAGGTATTATTCGAACTTGGTCGAATTCTTACCTCTTTAAATTGCGGCTGAGGGCCGGTAGGTGTTGTTAGAACTTGGTCGAACTTATCCTTTTATTGATCTCGCCGAGGGCCGGTAGGTATTGTTCGAACTTGGTCAAAACTTTTACCTTTTTTTTATCACGGCCGAGGGCTGGTAGGTGTTGTTCGAACTTGGTCGAACATAACCTTATGTTAAGCGTAGCCGAGAGCCAATAGGTGTTGTTCGAGCGGGTCTAACATAACCTTTTGTTAATCACGACCGAGGTCCGGTAGGTTTTGTTCGAACTTGGTTGAACATAACCTTTTGTTAATCACGGCTGAGGGCCAGTAGGTATTGTCCAAACTTGGTCGAACATAACCTTATGTTAATCGTAGCCGAGGTCCGAGAGGTGTTTTTGATAAATGTAAGTTTCTTATTACTTTGATATTATTGCTCTAATTACATGATTGAAGAGATTTACAAATTTTTGGGCATTGGCTAGCGTTTCAGTCCCAGTCTATCTATTCCCTTCATTGCTTGACTTGGAGAGTATTGAGGAGCTGGGCAATGAAAGAGAAAAACAGTCTCTCCCTCGCATACTTCGACTCGAAGTGTTCCGATTGTTTCCTTGTTAAAAACCTCCTTGAGAAAACCCTAACGGAACAAAACTCAAGTAAGGGAAAAAGATGTCACACCTCGACCTCGGGGAGCGCGACCTACGCTCAACCAAGATAACCCGACCGAGCAAGCCTGTACAATACCTTCTACCTGAACTCACCCATGAATAAAGAGAAGTTCTATTACATTAATTAGACCATGAGAAGACCATGTGAGAAACACCAATTCATTAACATTAGTTACATCATTAATAAGTCTCCAAAATATTATATTACACATTCATAGTTTAGAAGTGGAACATGTGATACAAATACAACATTCTAGTTTGACTTTCCCAACACCACTATACAACCCACACCATGCCTACGATTCTACAAGAAGAGTGTATCCAACATACCTCGCTTTGAGCTCCCTTAAGCACTACAATAATCCAGAAATCCTAGCAACCTCAATCTATTTAGAAACATAACAAAATTGAACCGTAATTAGGAAGATACTCGGGGGTTCAGCTCATTTGAGTATTTTATCAAATACTAGGTGGTCATAATGATTTTAAGGTCCTCCTACGGTAGATTTCTTCATCCCACGACTAAATCTCTACCCTTTTGAGCTCAAAAACCTTCCCACAACTTTGTTGGTGCATGCATGCATAGATAACACCCCCATACCTAAGAATCACACCCCCTATTATCCATCTTCTACCCAAACTCGAAATTGAAGACTAGGGTATGGAATCTTACCTCTTTGATGAAAACCTTATGAGTTTTTCCTTGTGAATTCTCCAAGTCTTGAGCAAGGATTGATGAACAAATAGCTTAGGGATTTCTCCTCTAACTCTAGACCACTTTTCTCTCATTAAAATATCAGTTTGAACCTCCTAAAATGACCCCAAGGTTGTTTTATAAGAATGTGGTCGGGGTGAAATTTTCCAAAACATAAACTTACGAAGTTGGGTCTGCGGTCGCAGACCGTACCGCAAAATGACTATGCGGAACACAAAGGGGACCACAAAAATGGCCCCAAGAAATGTGAAGGTCTAGACAGGTCTACCACTGATCTGCGGTCCGCAGATCAATTTTGCGGTCGCATTATGGGCCGCAGAACCTTCTTCTGAAGTTTTCTCCTACTGGTTCTGCGATGGATGTGCGGCCCGCAAAATGATTAAGCGGTCACATAGTGGACCGCAAAATAATCTCCAAAATTGGCCCATTTCTTTGCTTCACTCTGCGGCAGATTTGCGGTCGCATAATGGACTACAGAAATGCCATGTTGAGCAGAAACAATTCTTCAACTCCCCGACATACTATACAACCCAAAACATCCATACCGCTGCAAGCTCAAATACATTAGCCTAACTCGACACCATGAAACCCCAGGTTTTAGTAAAATTTTACGGGGCCTTACATCCTCCCCCGCTTAAGATCATTTGTGTTCGAATGAGGTTCAAAATCCGCCATTAGTATCCAATGTGGCTCAACTATTACTTCATACACCAGCAGTTTCAAATTTTGACTAACTCCCCAAATTTTTGAAAATTTTGCAGAGTCTCTCCTATAACTGAGCCTATCCACCAGTCTGAGAATCCCATAAACCAATCCTAACATTATATACAAAATCAACGACGCAACATAACATGAAAACAACACCAACCGTGGCCTCATAAGCAATATATCACCAAAAAGGAACACCATTAACATCAACTGTACAAGTGATATATAATTCATAGAAGGTAAGCTCTAAATATTTCCATAGAACATAACTACTTAATTACATAGCTATTCAAACAAATGAGGGTACTTCTTCTCCATCTCTTCCTCAGCTTCCCAAGTGGCCTCTTCAACCTGTTGGTTTCGCAATAGCACTTTCATGGAGACAATCTCTTTATTTCTCAACTTTCGAACCTGCCTATCAAGAATGGCAACTAGAATCTCATCATAAGTTAATTCTTCATTAACTTCAATAGTCTCAACTAGAACAATAAGCGACGGGTCTCCATTAACCACCTTCTTCAACATGGATACATGAAACACCGGGTGCACTGAAGACATCTCTGGAGCTAGTTCAAGCTTGTAACCCACCCGACCAATCCTCTAGATGATTCTGTATGATCCGACATACCTCGGGCTCAACTTTCCTTTCTTGCCAAACCGCATTATACCCCTCATGGGGGAAACTTTCAAGAATACCTCATCCTTCTCTTTGAATTCCAAGTCCCTGCGACGCACATCTGAATAGGACTTCTGATGACTCTGATCTTTTTTCAACCGTTTTGTAATGATATTAACCTTCTCTATAGCCTGATGCACGATGTATGGACCTATCAACTCTGTTTCCCCAATCTCGAACCATCCAATGGGAGATCTACATCTCCTACCATATAAATCCTTGAACGGTTCCATTTGAATGCTAGCATGATAACTATTGTTGTAGGCAAATTCTATGAGCGGCAAATGATCATCCTAGCTACCCTTGAAGTCAAGAACGCAAGCGTGCAACATATCCTCAAGCATCTAAATAGTCCGCTCAGCCTGCCCGTCGGTTTGTTGATGGAAGGTTGTACTAAGATTCACCTGAGTACCCCAAACCTTGCTGAAATTTCCTCCAAAAGTTAGCTGTGAACTGTGCCCATCGATCTGAGATGATAGATTGTACCGCAGTACAATACTCAAACATATTAGCCTAACTCGGTGCCACGAAACCCCGAGTTTTAGTAAATTTTAACGAGGCCTTACAAAAGAGTACGAATTGGGGACACTTCTTCCCTTAGAAGTTAAAGTATTTGAGGTGGCTAATGTTCCAATTGTTCGGCAGTTTCTTTCCTTCCATTGTCTCTAATTGGAATGAACCCTTGTTCTTGGCTGTAATTTTGTATGGGTCGTCCCAGTTTGTTCCTAACTTGCCTTCCCGTGGGTCTTTGCTTGCTTGAGTTTTGGCTTTGAGTACGTAGTCCCCGACTTTGAGCGACTGGACCTTTGCTTTCTTGTTGTAATAATATTCTGATTGCTGCTTTTGGGCTACCATCCTTATATACGCCATATCTCTTCGTTCATCGATTTCATCGAGCTCCTACTTTCTACTCTCATCATTACTAGTACTACTTTCATAGGAGTACCTTAGGATGGGTTCTTTGACTTCGACTAGTATAACTGCTTCGGTCCCATAGACCAAAGAGTAGGGCCTCTCTCCTGTGCTTGTCTTCGGAGTAGTTTTGTACGTCCATAATACTTCTGGCAGTATCTCTGACCACATTCCCTTAGTGTCTTCGATCTTTTTCTTTGTGATTTTTAATATGGATTTGTTGGAGGACTCTGCTTGTCCATTACCTGATGGGTGATACAGGGTTGAAAATATCCTCCTGATATGCCATTTCTCAAAGAATTCGACGGTTTTCTTTCCCGTCAACTGGGGCCGTTATCCCACCTGATCTCATTGGGTAGGCCGAATCGGCAGATGATGTTCCTCCATATAAAGCTGATTACCTCTTGTTCGCGTATTTGGGAAAACGCTCCTTCTTACAACCACTTAGAGAAATAGTCAATTAAAAATCTAACGAAATCGTATATTACCTCGCCTTGCTGGGAGGGGGCGTATGATGTCTATTCCCCACTTGATGAATGGCCACAGAGAGGTGACTGAGTGGAGGTGTTCTCCTACTTGGTGAATCATTGGGGCATACTTCTGGCATTGTTCGCATTTCTTCACAAATCCTAAGCGTCCTTTTTCATGGTAGGCCAATAGTATCCTGCCCGTGTGAGGCATCTGACGAATGCTCGATTGCCGGAGTGAGCACCGCAATGTCCTTCATAGACTTATTCGAGGACGCGATGGGTTTGGCTTGGACCCAAGAATTTCGCTAGAGGGCCGCTGTAAGTCCTCTTGTACATATCGCTATGGAGGAGACTATATCTAGATGCTTCCATTCTTAGTTTCTTGTCTTCTTTATTGTGGTTTGGGAGTGTGTCATCCTGCAAATATGCAGAGAACATCACACATCCCAGGGGTGCTACCGTATTGCCTTAGATGGCACGAGAACCCAACAGAAAAAAGACAAAGAAAAAGAGGCATAGAAATTAATAGGGTCGAGATCGACACAAGAAGAGACCTGGGACGTCAGCATGGATCCCGAAATGGTCGAGGCGGTGGACTCGACCCTAGAGGACCTCGACCACGTTCATAGATGTACGCTATTTTCCGTGTATTTTCAGGATGGCACACTCCCAAACGACAAGAAGAAGCCAAGAAACTAAGAATGCAAGCAACCAGATACAGTCTCCTCCATAGCGACCTGTACAAGAGGACTTATGGCGGCCCTTTAGCGAAATTCTTAGGTCCAAACCAAACCCAGCGCATCCTCGAAGAAGTCCATGAAAGACATTGCGGTGCTCACTCCGGCAATCGAGCACTCGTCAGATGCCTCATATGGGCGGGATACTATTGGCCTACAATGAAAAGGATGCTTAGAATTTGTGAAGAAATGCGAACAATGCCAGAAGTACGCCCAAATAATTCACCAAGCAGGAGAACACCTCCACTCAGTCACCTCTCTGTGGCCATTCATCAAGTGGGGAATGGACATCGTACGCCCCCTCCCAGCAAGGTGATGTAATGTACGATTCCGTTAGGTTTTAACTGACTATTTCTCTAAATGGTTGTAAGCAGGAGCGTTCGTCCAAATACGCGAACAAGAGGTAATCACATTTATATAGAGGAACATCATCTGCCGATTCGGCCTACCCAATGAGATCATCTGGGATAACGGGCCCCAGTTCACGGGAAAGAAAACTGCCAAATTCTTCGAGAAATGGCATATCAGGAGGATACTTTCAACCCTGTATCACCCAGCGGGTAATGGACAAGCAGAGTCCTCCAACAAGTCCATATTAAACATCACAAAGAAAAAGATCGAAGACGCCAAGGGACTGTGGCCGGAGATACTGCCAGAAGTATTATGGACGTACATAACTACTCCGAAGATAGGCATAGGAGAGAGGCCCTACTCTTTGGTCTATGGGACTGAAGCAGTTATACTAGTTGAAGTCAAAGAACCCAGCCTAAGGTAATCCTACGAAAGCAGTACTAGTAATGATGAGAGTAGAAAGTAGGAACTCGATGAAATCGATGAACGAAGAGATATGGCGTATATAAGGATGGTCGCCCAAAAAAAGCAAGCAGAATGTTATTACAACAAGAAAGCAAAGGTCCGGCCACTCAAAGTCGGGGACTACGTACTCAAAGCCAAAACTCAAGAAAGCAAAGACCCACGGGAAGGCAAGCTGGGAACAAACTAGGATGGCCCGTACAACATTACAGCCAAAGAGAATAAGGGTTCATTCTAATTAGAGACAATGGAAGGAAAACAACTGGTGAACAATTGGAACATCAACCACCTCAAATACTTTAACTTTAAGGGAAAAAGTGTCCCCAAGTCGTACTTTTTTCCCTTATTTGAGTTTTGTCTTATTAGGGTTTTCTCAATGAGTTTTTTAATGAGGAGACAATGGGAACACTTTGGGTCGAAGTATGCGAGGGAGGGACTGCTTTTCTCTTTCATAGACGAATCCTTAATACTCTTCAAGTAGAGCAATGAAGAGACTAGATAGACTAAGACTGGAATGCCAGTAAATGCCCAAAAAATTTGTAACTCTCTCCAATCATGTAATTAGAGCAACAACATCGAAGTAATAAGAAACTTACGTTTATTAGAAACACCTCTCAGTTATGTTTGACTAAGTTCGAACAACACCTACCGGCCCTCGGCCGTGATTAACAAAAGGTTATGTTCGACCAAGTTCAAACAACACCTACCGGACCTCGGCCGTGATTAACAAAAGGTTATGCTCGACCCTGCTCGAACAACACCTATCGGTCCTCAGCCATGATTAACATAAGGTTATGTTCGACCAAGTGCGAACAATACCTACCGGCTCTCAGCCGTGATTAACAAAAGGTTATGTTCGACCCCACTCGTACAA